>NC_057803.1:587079464-587379464 GCF_018294505.1 Triticum aestivum | reverse complement strand
GGCCCGTATAGTAATCGTGCCCTGGCGGGCCGTGCCGGGCCAGGCATGATTACGATGGGCCGGGCCGTGCCGTGCCGGGCCGGCCCGTTTGGCCAGGTATGCTTCACTTAAATTATTTTGAGAGTCTCTTAATAGCATGGTAATTTGCTTAATAATAATATGCTTGGTATTCAAGATTTGTGAAACTTTCTTTTGAGTGTGTTGAATACTAATAAAACATTGAAGCATGATAATTGTTTTGAGATATGGAGGTGATAATATTGAAGTCATGCTAGTTGAGTAGTTGTGAATTTAAAGAATACTTGTGTTAAAGTTTGTGATTCCCGTAGCATGCTGAAAGGATCGAGAAGAGGTGTCTAGAGGGGGGGGGGGGTGATTAGACACTAAGTGCCAAAAGTTGCAGTTTTTAATATTCTTAAGTTTAAGTGGAGTTTAAGCACAAGTTTAACAAACACAATACATATCAAGCAAGCATGCAATGAGTATATGAGCAGCGGAAAGTAAAGCATGCAACTTGCAAGAATGTAAAGAGAAGGGTTTGGAGTATTCAAACGCAATTGGAGACACGGATGTTTTTGTCGTGGTTCCGATAGGTGGTGCTATCGTACATCCACGTTGATGGAGACTTCAACCCACGGAGGGTAACGGTTGCACGAGTCCACGGAGGGCTCCACCCACGAAGGGTCCACGAAGAAGCAACCTTGTCTATTCCATCACGGCCGTCGCCCATGAAGGACTTGCCTCACTAGCGGTAGATCTTCACGAAGTAGGCGATCTCCTTGCCCTTACAAACTCCTTGGTTCAACTCCACAATCTTGTTGGAGGCTCCCAAGTGACACCTAGCCAATCTAGGAGACACCACTCTCCAAGAAGTAACAAATGGTGTGTTGATGATGAACTCCTTGCTCTTGTGCTTCAAATGATAGTCTCCCCAACACTCAACTCTCTCTCACAGGATTTGGATTTGGTGGAAAGAAGATTTGAGTGGAAAGCAACTTGTGGAAGACTAGAGATCAAGATTCATATGGTTGGAATGGAATATCTTGACCTCAACACAAGTGTAGGTGGTTCTCTCTCAGAAAATGTGTATTGGAAGTGTAGGTATGTTCTGATGGCTCTCTCCACGAATGAAGAGTGGGTGGAGGGGTATATATAGCCTCCACACAAAATCTAACCGTTACACACAATTTGCCAAACTCGGTGGGACCGAATGGTTAAAGTCGGTCGGACCGATTCAGCAAACCTAGTGACCGTTAGGATTTTCGGTGGGACTGAGATGCAACTCGGTAGGACCGATATGGTTAGGGTTAGGGCATAACGTAATCTCGGTGTGACCGATTACACAAACTCGGTGGGACCGATTTTGGTAATAAGCTAACCAGAGAGTTGGTCAGGCAAACTTGGTGAGACCGATTACACAAACTCGGCGGGAACGATTTTGGTAATAAGCTAACCAAAGGGTTTGCAGTGTAATCTCGGTAGTACCGATTGCTCAAACTCGGTGAGACCGATTTTGGTAATGGACATACACAGAGAGATTACAATCCCATCTCGGTGAGACCGAGATCCCTATCAGTGAAACCGATTTGCTAGGGCTTGTGGCAGTGGCTATGACATTTGAAACTCGGTGGCGCCGGATAGAAAGAATCGGTGGGGTCGAGTTTGACTTTTGGTTTAGGTCATATGTGGATGTGGGAAGGTAGCTGAGGGTTTTGGAGCATATCACTAAGCACTTTGAGCAAGCAAGCCATTAAGCAACACCTCATCCCCTCTTGATAGTATTGGCTTTTCCTATAGACTCAATGTGATCTTGGATCACTAAAATAGAAAATGTAGAGTCTTGATCTTGAAGCTTGAGCCAATCCTTTGTCTTTAGCATCTTGAAAGGGTTCCACATCCTCTAGTCCATGCCACTCCATTGTTGAACTTATCTGAAACATACTAGGTAAAAGTGTTAGTCCAACAAGAGATATGTTGACATTAATTACCAAAACCACCCAGGAGCACTTGTGCTTTCAGTCTCCCCCTTTTTGGTAATTGATGACAACATACATCAAAGCTTTAGATGAAGATATAGAGAATAGCAAGTAAAGCTTTGGAAAGACATGTAACATGCATAGGCTCCCCCTACATGTATGCAATCATGTGAATATTGAATATAGGAGCATGTGAATGCGTAAACATGATAGAGTAAGCAATGTGTTACATGTATCTTGTCTATATGCATCAGAGCAAATGATGTGAATGTGAGAAATGTACCTTCATGCTCATGAGTCCTTCTTGCAAACAGTATGTACATCAGCAAGAATTTCTCATTCACATGACTGTGATGCATATACTTACCTTGTGGTCTTGAGTTGGCTTAGGATGGGATGAACCTACGCAAACAAGGTTAAATAACACAGATACACCTACTGACCAGAGCAAGCAAGAGAAACCACAAGAGAACCAAGACTGGGATGACATGTAGAGTGACTACTAGGTACCACATTGGATATAGACATGTCCCCAAAGGTAAAGATATGCAATAAAATCATAGATTTCCTTCCCTTAGATGTCTTGCTCCCCTTGAATCTGCATGGGATATTGGGAGAAGATAGGGAACAGAAAATCAGAGCAACAAAAAGGAAACAACAGAGCTTGAGCTAAAGCAAGCAACCAAACATGTCTTTCCCCTCTTAAAGACATGTGACATCTCTCCTCTTGAACACCAAGCATCTGGGGTCTTTGATGATTTTACTTTCTCCAAGTTGAGAAACTCTCCCCCCTGAGTATTCTCTCTTTCTCCCCCTATAGGAAGGATTAAGCTTTGATGTGATCTCTCTCTCCCCCTTTGACATCAATTTCCAAGAAGGGCTCTTCTGGACATGTGATACAAATGGGTTGGTCCTTGAGTCATAGAGCAAAGCAACATGTCTAGTATGATGCTGGTAGAGGACAAGAATCATTGAGTGGAGCTGGAGCAAACAGAAATCAGGAATAAGTGGCAAGTTGGTTTTCCTGTGGTGGAATCGGTGACTCCGAGTTGTGTGCTTCGGTTGCACCAAAAGATTTCGGTTGGGCCGAAGAGAACAAACCGGTGTGACCGAGTTCATTAGAGTGAAACCACTTGTCACCTCAGCTCACTAGACAAGTAAGATCTCACAAGGATATGCAAGGAATTTACTGAAAGATTTGCAATGAATTGGATGCAGAAAATGCAGAACAAAAAGGAAATAAAGGAAACTAAAAGTTCTAGATGAAGTTTTTTTAAAGGGGAAACAAATATGCAAGAGACAAAAGCATGGAGAGACACACGAGAACTTCATCTAGAGATGGTCGGTGACAAAGTCACCTATGTTAGAGTATATTGACTTAGGAGTCAAGTGAGAGCACTTGATCATAGGTCATACTCATCATTTACGCTCAAAATGGGGTTACCATTTTTCGTTTAAGCCTTTTGATGTATTCACATCTTGTCGAGTTGCTTTGACTCATGACTTGGAGTAAAGCTTCTCTAAGATGGAATAACATACCTTGGGTGGTGGTGTTGATCTTGATCATGTAGTTGAACTTGTGTGGGTTGCTCAAGGTTGATGTAGTTCATCAAGAGTTGGGAGCACCACTTGGAGTTTGAGTTCATATACCTACATGGGTTAGCTTTGCAAGGAAGAGCACTTGTGTATCCAAAATGACAATCATGAGACTCAACATAGAATTTGCCAAAGGATATGTTTGAATGGTTTTGTGCTTCCTTGTCTTCAACCACCATTGTGTAGAGACTTGGTTATGTAGAGATTGCTCAAGATGTGAGTGAGTTGCAATCTCATAGATTTAGATTCAACCAAGTACCTACACGGGTTAGATAACATGCAAGGTGCAAATATATCCAAGACATATGAATATCATCATAAGAGAAATATCGAGGACTAGTCATAGGCTCATGCCCCGCATGTATCAAATGGAGTTCCTACTCCAAGTTTGAAGCATCAATGATGTTCAATTCACCTCTCAACCTGCAAAACACTTTCTCATCAAGTGGTTTAGTGAATATATCCGCCAATTGCTTATCGGTGCGAACGTGCTTAAGGTTAATGTCCCCTTTTGCAACATGATCTCAAATGAAATGATGACAAACTTCAATATGCTTAGTTTGAGAATGTTGCATGGGATTGTGAGAAATCTTAATAGCACTTTCATTGTCACATAGCAATGGAACATGTTTCACATATATCCCATAATCTTTAGGAGTTTGGGTCATCCAAAGTAATTGAGCACAACATGAACCAGCGGCAATGTATTACGCTTCGGCGGTGGATAAGGATACCGAGTTTTGTTTCTTGGAAGACCAAGACACAAGAGATCTACCAAGGAATTGACAAGTACCCGAAGTGGATTTTCTATCAACCTTGTCTCTGGCATAGTCCGAATAGGAGTAGCCAACAAGATCAAAAGGGGACCTCTTGGGATACCAAATGCCAAAATCTGGTGTATGGATTAGGCATCTCACTATCCTTTTCACAGCCTTAAGATGACACTCTTTAGGAGCAGCTTGATATCGTGCACACATGCACACACTTAGCATAATATCGGGACGAGAGGCACATAGATATAACAATGAACCAATCATAGAGCGATAAACCTTTTGATCAACCGGTTCACCATCTTTGGTCAAATCAAGATGTCCACTAGTAGGCATGGGTGTAGTCATACCTTTGCATTCTTGCATATTGAACTTCTTGAATAAGTCCTTGGTGTACTTCGTTTGAGAGACAAAGGTACCTTCCTTAGTTTGCTTGATTTGCAAACCGAGAAAGAATTTGAGTTCACTCATCATAGACATCTCAAACTTCTCCGACATTAGCTTTCCAAACTTCTCACTAAAATGAGGGTTAGTTGAACCAAATATGATATCATCAATATAAATTTGGCACACAAATAGTTCTCCATTAACTCTTTTAGTAAAAAGAGTAGAATCAATTTTACCAATTTCAAAGCCTTTTTTCAATAAGGAACTTGGTCAAGCATTTATACCAAGCTCTAGGAGCTTGTTTAAGACCATAAAGGGCTTTGTGAAGTTTGTAAACATGATTAGGTTTCTTAGGATTGACGAAGCCGGGAGGTTGCTTAACATAAACTTCTTCCTCAATTTTGCCATTTAGAAAAGCACTTTTAATGTCCATTTGGTACAAGGTGATATCATGGTGATTAGCATAAGCAAGTAAGATGCGAATGGAATCAAGTCTAGCAACGGGAGCATATGTCTCACCATAGTCCATACCTTCAACTTGTGTGTAGCCTTGGGCGACGAGACGTGCCTTGTTGCGAACCACTTGTCCATCTTCATCTTGCTTGTTGCGAAACACCCATTTGGTACCAATGATGTTGTGGTTGTTGTCGGGCTTCTCGACCAATGTCCACACTTGATTTCTCTCAAAGTTGTGTAGCTCTTCATGCATAGCGTTTATCCAGTCCGGATCCTCCAATGCTTCTTCAACCTTCATAGGTTCAATGCTAGAGATGAATGAGTAATTTTCACAAAAGTTAGCTAAACGAGTTTTAGAGCGAGTGATTCTCCCGGTTTGGATATCATTGTAGATTTGCTCGACGGGATGATCCTTAACAATTCTTGCTCGAACTCGTGAAAGCTTTTGCTTGGGTCGGGGTGGAACATCCTCTTCATCTTGCTCTTCTTCTTGGCCTTCTTTATTGTTGACGTTGTCGTTCTCTTGTCGTGGTGGAGAAAGGGGTTGTTGATGTTCATCTTGGTGCGCTTCCTCGTTTTCTTTATCTTGGCGTGTCCCAGTTGTGGATGCTTCCGTATCAACTCTTGGTTCACCTTGTCGTGAGGTAGAAGCTTCCACTTGGACGGACGAGGTACTCTCCTTCACTTCCGTTGGATGAATCTTGCCAATGGACAAGTCTTGAATTGCTTCCGAAGGGTCTTTGTCTCCTACATCAATTGGCAATTGCTCTACTTGCGAGCCGTTAGATTCATCAAACTTCACATCTACCGTCTCTTCAACCTTTTGGGTGAAATTGTTGTAGACACGGTAAGTGTGAGAGTTTGAGCCATAACCAAGTAGGAAACCTTCATGAGATTTAGGAGCAAATTTAGAACGATGATGCTTATCAAGAATGTAGCACTTTGAGCCGAATACTCGAAAGTATCCAACTTGGGGTTTGTTACCGGTGAGGAGCTCGTATGCCATCTTGCCGAGTAGCTTGTGAAGATACAAGCGATTTGTTGTATGACAAGCTGTCTCAACCGCTTCCGCCCAAAAGTGCTTTGGCGTTTTGTACTCATCAAACATAGTTCTTGCCATCTCGATAAGAGTCCGGTTCTTGCTTTCAACAACTCCATTTTGTTGAGGTGTGTACGTAGCCGAGAACTCGTGTGAAATCCCTTCTTCGTCAAGAAAGGTGTCCACATTTGTGTTCTTGAACTCCGTTCCGTTGTCGCTCCGAACCTTCTTGATCTTCATGTCAAACTGATTTTGGGCCTTCCTAGCGAAGTTTCTGAAGATCTTTTGGACCTGCGATTTGTCATCAAGAAAGAACACCCACGTAAATCTTGAAAAATCATCAACTATGACTAGACCAAATGAGTTACCACCGAGACTCTTGTAGGCATTTGGACCAAAGAGATCCATGTGAAGTAGCTCGAGTGGTCTTCTTGTGGTCATGATGTTCTTCGCGCGGTGACTTCCCCCAACTTGTTTCCCTGCTTGACAAGCACTACAAAGTCTATCCTTGTCAAATATGACATCTTTTATTCCAAGGATATGATCACCTTTAATAAGCTTATAAAGATTTCGCATACCAACATGACCTAGTCTTCTATGCCACAACCAGCCTTTAGAAGATTTGGTAATTAAGCAAGTTCTAGGTTGAGCCTTTTTAGTGAAATCAACAATGTAAAGATCTCCTCTACGTATACCGGTAAAGACCATTTTATGATTGTCTCTACGAAACACTTGGCAATCTACTTCAGTGAATAAGACATTGAAACCGAAATCCGCAAGTCTAGAAACTGAAAGTAAATTGTATCCAAGGGATTCAACGAGCATGACATTTTGTATGGAGCTATCATGTGAGATGGCCACCTTACCAAGGCCAACCACCTTACCCTTTGAATTATCACCAAAAGTGACATATTTTCGAGGGCCGTCATTTTCAGCAAGCTCACGAAACATATCTTTATCTCCAGTCATATGATCAGTACATCCACTATCAAGGACCCATTCCTTTCCTCCAGCCATGTAGCCGCGAAGATTTTCCATAAGACCAAAATGCCTCATTGCATCATCAAGATCATAGTCACTATCATCATCATCATCATCCTCATCCTCATCCGAGTATTCATGTTCAACATCATTTTGTGATTGATCAATTCCTAGAGAGGGCAATTCATTAGATAAATGATCATTTCTATAGTTATCTTTATGAATTCTAATAGCTCTGGAAATGATATTGCTAATGATTCCAACATCTCCTTTGGCACTCGTAAGATTAGTAAGCTCAATTAAGCAGTCACCAAATTTGGGATCATTGGAACTCATCTTAATCAAAGCAATAGACTTATGGAGGATTTCGTCTAGATCTTTCAAGGAGTAATTTGGAAAGAGTTCCTCAGGAAATTTCCATATGGTGTAGGCACACTTAAGAGTAGGCAAACATCTAATCAAGTTTCTAGGCAAGCCTCTAATGATGAGCTCAACAGTTCTAAGATTGCGAATCATGTCAATATCTTCATCTAGGGTAGGGTGCAAAGGATCAACATGAGGTGCACAAGGGCTAGTAATGTACTTGTTCAAATGATATTCATTGAAAATCTCAAGCATTTCATTTTTCCACTCATGAAAATATTCTCCATCAAGAAAAGACACTCTATGTCTAAGACTCCCCAAAGTAGACACATCCATCTTCCTCCAATGGTGTTTAAATCAAGGCAATGGAGACCAAAGCTCTGATACCAATTGAAAGGATCGAGAAGAGGTGTCTAGAGGGGGGGTGATTAGACACTAAGTGCCAAAAGTTGCAGTTTTTAATATTCTTAAGTTTAAGTGGAGTTTAAGCACAAGTTTAACAAACACAATACATATCAAGCAAGCATGCAATGAGTATATGAGCAGCGGAAAGTAAAGCATGCAACTTGCAAGAATGTAAAGAGAAGGGTTTGGAGTATTCAAACGCAATTGGAGACACGAATGTTTTTGTCGTGGTCCGATAGGTGGTGCTATCGTACATCCATGTTGATGGAGACTTCAACCCACGGAGGGTAACGGTTGCGCGAGTCCACGGAGGGCTCCACCCACGAAGGGTCCACGAAGAAGCAACCTTGTCTATTCCATCACGGCCGTCTCCCACGAAGGACTTGCCTCACTAGCAGTAGATCTTCACGAAGTAGGCGATCTCCTTGCCCTTACAAACTCCATGGTTCAACTCCACAATCTTGTTGGAGGCTCCCAAGTGACACCTAGCCAATCTAGGAGACACCACTCTCCAAGAAGTAACAAATGGTGTGTTGATGATGAACTCCTTGCTCTTGTGCTTCAAATGATAGTCTCCCCAACACTCAACTCTCTCTCACAGGATTTGGATTTGGTGGAAAGAAGATTTGAGTGGAAAGCAACTTGTGGAAGGCTAGAGATCAAGATTCATATGGTTGGAATGGAATATCTTGACCTCAACACAAGTGTAGGTGGTTCTCTCTCAGAAAATGTGTATTGGAAGTGTAGGTATGTTCTGATGGCCCTCTCCACGAATGAAGAGTGGGTGGAGGGGTATATATAGCCTCCACACAAAATCTAACCGTTACACACAATTTGCCAAACTCGGTGGGACCAAATGGTTAAAGTTGGTCGGACTGATTCAGCAAACCTACTGACCGTTAGGATTTTTGGTGGGACTGAGATGCAACTCGGTAGGACCGATATGGTTAGGGTTAGGGCATAACGTAATCTTGGTGTGACCGATTACACAAACTCGGTGGGACCGATTTTGGTAATAAGCTAACCAGAGAGTTGGTCAGGCAAACTCGGTGAGACCGATTACACAAACTAGGTGTAACGCCCCAGATACGACTTTCCCAATTTGTACTCCAACTCTTGCCGTTTCCGGCATTAAGTTATATTTATCTCTCGGGTTCGGGTCTTTGTCTCCGTGTGTTGTTTTCGTTTTCGTGCATCTCATATCATGTCATCACGTGCATTGCATTTGCATACATGTTCATCTCATGCATTCGAGCTTTTTCCCCGTTGTCCGTTTTGCATTCCGGCGCTTCGTTCTCCTCCGGTGGCCATTTCTAGCTTTCTTTCGTGTGTGGGGATTAAACATTTCTGGATTGGACCGAGACTTGCCATGCGGCCTTGGTTTACTACCAGTAGACCGCCTGTCAAGTTTCGGGTCATTTGGACTTCGTTTGATACTCCAACGGTTAACCGAGGGACCGAAAAGGCCTCGTGTGTGTTGTAGCCCAACACCCCTCCAATTTGGCCCAAAACCCACCAAACTCTGCTCCATCGTGTCGGTCGTTCGATCACGATCGTGTGGGCGAAAGCCGCACCTCATTTGGACTCTCCTAGCTCCACTTATGCCTATATATACCCCCTCCATCTGAATCTCGTCTTCCCCCCAAACCCTAGCTCCAAAAAAAACACATCCCCTCCACCGCCGCCGGACACGTCCGGACGGAAGCCGGACGCGTCCGGATCTGCCACCGCCGCCACGTGGCAGTCGCCGATTCGCCGCGCCCCGCGCCCCACATCGCCGACCGCGCCGCCGGCCTGCAGGCCCGTGCGGGGCCCTCCAGGCCCGGAGCCGAGCCGCCCGCGCCCGCCTTCATCTTCCCCGACGCCGGGCGCCAGCCGCCGCCGCCCGTTCGACGTCGACCGCCGCCGGCCACCGCAACCACCGCGCGCGTCGCCGCCCGCCGTCCGGCCCGGCCACCGCCCGGCGCTGCCTCGCCGTGCGCGCGCCGCGGCCTCTCCTCCACCGCGCGCCAAGCCCCTCCCCACGTCCGGCCTCCTCCTCTCCAAGCTCCGGCGAGAGCTCCGGCTGGCCATCCTCGGGCTGCGTGCGTGCTACAGTGACCTGGATCCGGATCTAGATCCAAAAAACCCTAACGGTTGACTTTTCCCCTTTCCTCCTGATTTTTTATGCAAACTTTGACCTGCCATATCTCCGCATCCGTAGCTCCGTTTTGGACATATGATATATCAAAATCTTCGTCTCGACGAGTACATCATTTCATTCCATTGCATCATTTGCATTTGAGGTTATCTTGATGCCCAAAATGCTGGTAGAAGGAGGCATCGTGAGTTAAATTGCAGATCCGTTAGCTCATCATTGACTTTTGTCATTTTTGCCATGATTATTGTGTGCATGATATGCCTGTGCCCCTTTGGGATGAATTGTTAAGCATTTTATCTTCTTTCCAGAGGTGCCAACCATGCATTTTTAGGATGTGTGTAGTGTCTTGTGGAAGCTTGCAAAGAGGGGTACCTGAAATTGCTGATTTCAGGGACTTAGTGATTTTTCACTAAGTCTGGGATGTTTTAGTTCATGATGCCATATGTCCAGCTTTTTTCCTAGTGATCCGTGCCTCTTTTGAGGATGATCAGTAAGAGAGTTTTGATATTTATGTTATGCTCTATCCATCCATGTCTCTACTTGTTATGTTGGAGCACCCTAGGTTGAGTCAATCGAGCTCAACTTTTGCATCGTTGTTAATTTGGGCAGATCGTGAACTCTTTTGCGATTTTGCCGATGCTATTGCTAGTGATCCAAGCATGCTATGCCATTGTTCTTGCCATGTCTAGTTAGAATTTTGTGCCTTCTTTATGGATATATGCTTGCCTTGCCATGACTTGCACCGTAGTGAGTGCATCGAGCTTGTTTACATGCCTCCGTGAGTTATAATTTCAGCATGTCTTAGTTTTCACAAAGTCTGAAAACTGATTGTGTTTCATCTATGTTCGTGTGATCGCTAGAGTATTTTGTGAACCCTTTTGGCCCCAGGTCACTTTGGGTGTTTTGTTAAGCTTGTTGAGTAGCTCCATGCCATGCTCTTACTTGTCATGTTCAGGTTATGTTTCATGTTGTTTTGCTGCTCCGAAGAGAGCATCGTGGTCTGAAATTTCAGACTAGTGTTAATTTCACTAAGTCTGAAATCTGTTTTGCTTATTCAGTTTTGCCATGCTTGTTTGAACCTCTTAATGGATGAATTTGCCTATGGCTCAGTCCTAGTGATTTGTTAAGCACCTTGTGTACATCCCTGCCATGTATTTTGTTTTCATGTTTGGTGGCTCTAGCATGTTCATTTCGTTGCATTTAGGAGCCTACTTGCTGTAAATCGCAGATCGGTTCGTTTCGTAAAACGCTTGCCATTTCCGAACCATAGCTCCGATTCCTATGATCTTTATATCGTTTTCAGGGGATTTCTTCCCCTCTATCCAGTGGCACATTTTGTTTTCCATGTTGAGGCCAGGTTCATGCATTTCCTGTCACGTCTTGCATTTTGCATCCCGCATAGCATATCATCTTTGCATCTTATCGGTTGCCCTTGCACGTGGTTCATTGTATCCTTGTTGCTTGTTTGTGTTGTTGGGTAGAGCCGGGAGACGAGTTCGCTAACGAGGAGCCCGTTGAGTTTGCTTTTGAGGATCCAGTCAACTCTGACAACTGTGCAGGCAAGATGATCATACCCTCGAAATCACTACTATCTTTGCTATGCTAGTTTGCTCGCTCTTTTGCTTTGCCAATGCTACGATGCCTACCACTTGCTTGTCAGCCTCCCAATTGCCATGATTGAGCCTCTAACCCACCTTTGTCCTAGCAAACCGTTGATTGGCTATGTTACCGCTTTGCTCAGCCCCTTCTTATAGCGTTGTTAGTTGCAGGTGAAGATTGGAGCCGTTCCTTGTTGGAACCTTTATTTACTTGTTGGGATATCATTATATTGCTATGTTATCTTAATTCATCTATATACTTGGTAAAGGGTGGAAGGCTCGGCCTCTCGCCTAGTGTTTTGTTCCACTCTTGCCGCCCTAGTTTCCGTCATATCGGTGTTATGTTCCCGGATTGTTGCGTCCCTTACGCGGTTGGGCTATAATGGGAACCCCTTGATAGTTCGCCTTGATTAAAGCTTTTCCAGCAATGCCCAACATTGGTTTTACCATTTGCCACCTAGCCTCTTTTTCCCTTGGGTTTCCGGAGCCCGAGGGTCATCTTATTTTTAAACCCCCCGGGCCAGTGCTCCTTTGAGTGTTGGTCCAAACCGTCAGCCGCCGGTGGCTACCAGGGGCAACTCTGGGCTGGCCTACCGGAAGTTTAGACAATCTGAGTGTGCCCTGAGAAAGAGATATGTGCAGCTCCTATCGGGATTTGTCAGCACATTCGGGCGGTGTTGCTGGACTTGTTTTAACCTGTCGAATCATCTTGTTGTACCGGGATACCGAGTCTGATCGGTGTGTCCTGGGTGGAGGTCTATTCCTTCGTTGACCGTGAGAGCTTGTTATGGGCTAAGTTGGGACCCCCTGCAGGGATTGATCTTTCGAAAGCCGTGCCCGCGGTTATGGGCAGATGGGAATTTGTTAATGTCCGGTTGTAGATAACTTGAACCTTAATTAATTAAAATGAATCAACTGAGTGTGTTGCCGTGATGGCCTCTTCTCGGTGGAGTCCGGGAAGTGGACACGGTGTTGGAGTTATGTTTGCGCAGGTTGCTCTCTAGTTTCTCGCTCGTGCTTTGCCCCCTCTTCTCGCTCTCTTTTGCGAATAAGTTAGCCACCATATATGCTAGTCGCTTGCTGCAGCTCCACTTATACATTACCCCTTTCCTACCTATTAAGCTTAAATAGTCTTGATCGCGAGAGTGCGAGATTGCTGAGTCCCTGTGGCTCACAGATTACTATTACACCAGATGCAGGGACAGATGATACAACTCCAGATGGCGCGCTCGAGCTCAAGTGGGAGTACGACGAGGACTCTCAGCGTTACTATGTGTCATTTCCTAATGATCAGTAGTGGTGCCCAATCGGGGTTAGATTCAGGGCCTTGTCGCTTGTTGGGGGTCTTTTCTATTTTGGCGCCGTAGTCGGGCCATGAGTGAATTGTATGATGGATGTTATTTATGTACTTTGATGTGACGTGGCGAGTGTAAGCCAACTATGTTCTTCCCCTTTATATTATTTATGTACATGGGATGTGTGATGATTTCCCGACTTGCGACATTGCTTTCAATGCGGCTATGCCTCTAAGTCGTGCCTCGACAAGTGGGAGATATAGCCGCATCGAGGGCGTTACAAGTTGGTAATCAGAGCCTTCCCCGACCTTAGGAGCCCCATTGCTTGATCGTTTTTAGCAGCCGAGTTGTGTCTAGAAAAATGTTTTGAGTCCTTAGGAATTATATATCGGAGAGCTTAGGAATTCTTTTTACTTCCCAGTCTCCTCATCGCTCTGGTAAGGCATCCTGACGTAGAGTTTTGACTCTTCTCTTCTCAAATTTCACAAAAAAAAAATTAGGATCACGCGAGTATCTTGGATTTGTTCCGATGGCTTATGATGAGAATACTGTCTTGGTGCCTCCTGTCAGGGGTTTAGTGGAAGTGTCCCGGGGAGTTGAGCTCTGAGGTGTTGTCATCATAATTTTATCGTTGCAATTCTGGTATACTTGAGATATGTGCGCGACATCAAAAATCTCCTTTATGCAGTTCGTTGGTGAGATAACCTCGACGCCACCCAGTACTGGGGCGGGAGTTCGGGAGTATCGCCATAACTTGTATAACGGATGCTTTTCGAAGGTTGACGTAGATGGTTTCCGAAGGTTTCTTGGTTATGTGTTGAAGGATGGATACAGCTGGATGTAGGATTTGCTAGTTTGGGTGAGATATTATGCTTCCCCTGTATCCCCAACACCTGATTGCATAACCGGAAAGTTTCGGGAGTTTCATAGGTGGGAATTCAAGTAGCTCTTAGGATATCTTTCCGACAAATCTATGATATGAAATTGGGGTTCGACGTCTAGTGGTTCGCCTATTCACGGTCGATTTTACAGTGGTATCATTGTGTCTTAAAGAGTCCTTGGCTATGCTGACTCGGGGACGCTTCGTATGTCATGTGCACTGCCTTGTACATGATGGTGCTGTACGATCGAACCCGTGTAGGTCCCACCACGAAAACTGCGGACGAAATTTCTATCATATGTTTGTTCCGGCTTATTCCGCAAGCCAATCCTTGGTTTTATTTTGAGCTGTGGTATTCGAGTTGCTTCGATGTCATATGTTGATTCCATCCCTCGTTGATGTACCCATTCTACCTAATTCTTCGTGGCTTCGCAATTTAGGAATATGTGACCACTTCAAGAGAAGTGCATTCGTTCATTTTGTTCGGATGTGAAGACTTTATGTTGCAATTTTCATTCCGTTGGATTCACCTTCAATAATTGTCTATTTGTGTGCTAATGGTGGTCAACCTCTTCAGGATGGCTCCTCCAATGCGCACGACTCCGAACCCTGATCCGCCACCACCTCCGCCTCCTCCGGAAGCATGACAAGCTGTGATGGCCGCTACTAATGCAAATACACAGTTGATCATGCAAATCCTCCAAGAGCGGAATCAAGGCAGTCAAGGGAATCAAGGCAACAATCAGAACCATTTTGCTACTCTGAACCAGTTCCTCGCAAATGGTCCAAAGACGTTCAACAATTGTGTTGAGGCTACCGATGCTGACGATTGGCTAGTGGATCTGGGCAAGCATTTTGAATGCAACAACGTTAGGCCTGAAGATTTCGTCAAGTTCGCTTCTTTCCAGCTCAAAGATCAGGCCGCAGAGTGGTTCCAGCAGTACAAGGATTCCAGAGGTGGACGTTTGATCACTTGGGATGATTTCCGTCGTGATTTCCGAGCTCATCACATCCCTCAAAGTGTGACTGAAAGCAAACGTGAGGAATTCCGCAATCTGAAGCAAGGCTCTTTGTCTGTCTATGACTACAACAAGTTGTTCCAGAAGCTCGCCCGTTTTGCCAAGCAGGATGTTCCTGATGAGAAGAGCATGATCTATCAGTTCAGGGGTGGTCTCCGTGAAGAAATTCAGCTCGCTCTTGTCCTCTTCGAGCCGCTGAGATACGAGGAGTTCTACAACATGGCACTGAAGCAAGAGGCTGCTCAGTTGAGGTGTGATGCTTCCAGGAAGCGAGTCAGAGACACTACGCCTTCTTCCTCTACTCAAGTGGCCAAGCAGCAGAAGTATTGGCTTCCTCCTCCTCCGTTCCGCCAGCCGTATCAGCAGAAGAGCAAAGGTGGCAGTGGTTCTTCCCACCCACCCAACCCAGGCTTTCAGAACAAGACTTCGTCTCAAGCTCCAAGATCGAGTGCTCCGTACCACCGTCCGCTCTCAGAGGTCACGTGCAACAAGTGCCAACAGAAGGGTCACTATGCCAACAAGTGTTTCAACCAGAGGCGTCTTCCTCCTCCTCCTCCTGTCAGATCGGCAAGTACAGCTGTGGTCAAGCATAATCCCAAGCACGCCAAGGTCAATATGGTGAATGCAGCTCAGGCAGAGGATTCGTCAGATGTGATCATGGGTAACCTTCCTGTTAACGATGTTCCCGCAAAAGTACTTTTTGATACTGGTGCATCACATTGTTTTATCTCGAGACCTTTCGCATGCAAGCATGGGTGGTTTTCTCAAGTTATGCATAAACCATTAGCAGTTGTCTCTCCGAGTAAATGCTTGCTTGCTAACTATGAAGTTCCGGATATTTCTATCTCGCTGGGTGACTTCAAGTTTCTAGCTTCCCCAATGATTCTTGGTAATTCCGATATTGATCTTATTCTTGGGATGGACTGGCTCTCTAAGCATAAAGCTCAACTTGATTGTGCAGCCAAGCAGATTCAACTGACTCATTCGTCTGAGGATGTAATTGTCTTTGCTGCTCGGGATAATACCATCCGGTTGTTTTCTCTCAATGAGAAGGGTGAATTGGATGCTATTTCACAGATTTCGGTTGTTTGTGAGTATCAAGACGTCTTCCCAGAAGAACTCCCAGGAATGCCTCCGCACCGGCCGGTTGAATTTGTTATTGAACTTGAGCCCGGTACAGAACCTGTGTGCAAACGTCCCTACAAGCTCGGCCCCGAAGAGTTGAAGGAGTTGAAGAAACAACTCGATGTTCAAGAAAGGATGGGTCTCATTCGGCCTAGTACTTCTCCGTGGGGTTGTGGTGTTCTTTTTGTGAAGAAGAAGGATGGAACGGACCGACTTTGTGTTGATTATCGTCCATTGAACAAGAAGACCATCAAGAACAAATACCCACTTCCCAACATTAATGAGCTGTTTGAACAACTCAAGGGTGCCCAATTATTCTCCAAGCTAGATCTCCGTATGGGTTATCATCAGATTCGCATTCGTGAGCAAGATATTCCCAAGACGGCGTTCAGAACAAGCTATGGGTCTTATGAATACACTGTCATGTCTTTTGGCCTCGCCAACGCTCCTCCGACATTCTCTCGCATGATGAACTTCATCTTCAACCCCTACACCAATGACTTCATTTTGGTCTATCTCGACGACATTCTGGTTTTCTCGAAGAACAAGGAAGATCATGCCAAGCACTTGCGTTTGGTTCTTGACAAGCTCAGGGAACATCAATTCTATGCCAAGTTCTCCAAGTGTGAATTTTGGCTCGATGAGGTGCTTTATCTTGGCCATATCATCTCTGCCAAGGGCATTTCCGTGGATCCTGAGAAGGTGTCTGCAATTGTTAATTGGGAACCTCCTTGGAACGTGAAGCAACTCCGTAGCTTCCTCGGTCTCGCAAGCTACTGTCGAAGATTCGTTGAAAACTTTTCCAAGATCGCGAAGCCTCTCTCAAATCTTCTTCAGAAGCACGTCAAGTACGTTTGGTCTCCGGAGTGTGATATTGCTTTCAATGCTTTGAAAGAGAAGTTGATCACTGCTCCAGTTCTGACTCTGCCTGATGAAACCAAGCCGTATGAGGTCTTTTGTGATGCCTCTCTCCAAGGTCTAGGTGCTGTACTGATGCAAGAGAAGAAAGTTGTTGCTTATACCTCTCGCCAGTTGAAGCCTAATGCGAAGAACTACCCCACTCATGATCTCGAGTTGGCGGCAGTCGTGCATGCATTGTTGACTTGGAGACATCTTCTCTTGGGAAGAAAAGTGGATATTTTCACTGATCACAAGAGTCTCAAGTACATCTTCACCCAGCCTAATCTCAACCTCAGGCAAACTCGATGGGTCGAAATGATTCAAGAGTACAATCCGAGTATTGAGTATACTCCAGGCAAGGCCAATGTGATTGCTGACGCTTTGAGCAGAAAAGCATATTGCAACAGTCTGATTCTGAAGCCTTATCAACCCGAGCTTTGTGAAGCTTTCCGCAAACTTAATCTGCAAATTGTTCCTCAAGGTTTCCTCGCCAACCTTCAAGTTTCTCCTACCTTGGAAGACCAAATTCGCCAAGCCTAGCTTCTTGATGCTATGGTGAAAAAGGTGAAGATTGGTATCGCAAAGAGTCAGTCCAAGTACAAGTGCTACCGACTTGATGACAAGGACACTCTCTTCTTCGAGGATCGAATTGTTGTGCCCAAAGGTGAACTTCGTAAAGTGATCATGAACGAGGCTCACAACTCTCTCCTCTCCATCCACCCTGGTAGCACGAAGATGTATCAGGATCTGAAGCAAACTTATTGGTGGACTGGAATGAAGCGCGAGATCGCTCAATTCGTGAATGAATGTGATGTCTGCAGAAGAGTGAAGGCAGAACACCAAAGGCCAGCAGGTCTCCTCCAACCTCTTGCCATTCCAGAATGGAAGTTTGACCACATTGAAATGGACTTCGTGACTGGGTTTCCAAAGTCCAAGCGTGGCAATGATGCTATATTCGTTGTCATCGACAAGCTCACCGAAGTGGCTCACTTTCTGCCTATCAAAGAGTCAATCACTGCAGCTCAATTGGCGGAACTCTACACCTCTCGAATTGTCTCTCGCACGGTATTCCTCAAGTCATATCTTCAGACCGTGGCAGCATCTTTACCTCCAAGTTTTGGGATTCTTTTCAGAAGGCCATGGGCACCAACATCCGCTTCAGCACTGCTTTCCATCCTCAAACAAGCGGTCAAGTCGAGCGTGTCAATCAAATTCTTGAAGATATGCTCAGAGCTTGTGTTATCTCCTTCGGCATGAAGTGGGAGGATTGTCTTCCTTATGCTGAATTCTCATACAACAACAGTTTTCAAGCAAGTTCGGGCAAGGCCCCATTTGAAATTCTGTATGGTAGGAAATGTCGTACCCCTCTCAACTGGTCTGAAACCGGTGAACGTCAGCTGCTGGGTAATGACCTAATCACAAAGGCAGAAGAAATGTGCAAGGTCATTCGTGATAACCTCAAAGCAGCCCAATCCCGCCACAAGAGCTACTATGACAGTAAGCACCGTGATTTGGCTTTCGAGATCGGAGATCATGTTTACCTCCGCGTCTCTCCTATGAAAGGGACTCGTCGCTTCGGTATCAAAGGGAAGCTTGCCCCCAGATACGTCGGGCCTTTCAAGATCGTCAGCAAGAGAGGCGACCTCGCCTATCAACTCGAGCTTCCTTCAAACTTTGCCAATGTTCATGATGTGTTCCATGTCTCCCAACTCCGAAAGTGCTTCAAGACGCCTGAACGCACCGTCAACTTCGAGGACATTGAGCTCCAAGAATATCTCTCCTATCGTGAGCACCCAGTTGCAATCCTTGAAGAGACTGAACGCAGAACTCGCAACAAGTCAATCAAATTTCTCAAAGTCAAGTGGTCACACCATTCCGACCGTGAAGCTACCTGGGAACGCGAGGATCACCTCCGTTCTGAGTACCCGGAGTTCTTTCAGTCCTAGATCTCGGGACAAGATCTTTTCATAGTGGTGGAGTGTTGTAACGCCCCAGATACGACTTTCCCAATTTGTACTCCAACTCTTGCCGTTTCCGGCATTAAGTTATATTTATCTCTCGGGTTCGGGTCTTTGTCTCCGTGTGCTGTTTTCGTTTTCGTGCATCTCATATCATGTCATCACGTGCATTGCATTTGCATACATGTTCATCTCATGCATTCGAGCTTTTTCCCGGTTGTCCGTTTTGCATTCCGGTGCTTCGTTCTCCTCCGGTGGCCATTTCTAGCTTTCTTTCGTGTGTGGGGATTAAACATTTCCGGATTGGACCGAGACTTGCCATGCGGCCTTGGTTTACTACCGGTAGACCGCCTGTCAAGTTTCGGGTCATTTGGACTTCGTTTGATACTCCAACGGTTAACCGAGGGACCGAAAAGGCCTTGTGTGTGTTGCAGCCCAACACCCCTCCAATTTGGCCCAAAACCCACCAAACTCTGCTCCATCGTCTCGGTCGTTCGATCACGATCGCGTGCGCGAAAACCGCACCTCATTTGGACTCTCCTAGCTCCACTTATGCCTATATATACCCCCTCCATCTCGAATCTCGTCTTCCCCCCAAACCCTAGCTCCAAAAAAAAACACATCCCCTCCGCCGCCGCCGGACACGTCCGGACGGAGCTGGACGCGTCCGGATCCGCCACCGCCGCCATGTGGCAGTCGCCGATTCGCCGCGCCCGCGCCCCACATCGCCGACCGCGCCGCCGGCCTGCACGCCCGTGCGGGGCCCTCCAGGCCCGGAGCCGAGCCGCCCGCGCCCGCCTTCATCTTCCCCGACGCCGGGCGCCAGCCGCCGCCGCCCCGTTCGACGTCGACCGCCGGCGGCCACCGCAACCACCGGCGCGCGTCGCCGCCCGCCGTCCGGCCCGGCCACCGCCCGGCGCTGCCCGCCTCGCGCGTGCGCGCGCCCCGGCCTCTCCTCCACCGCGTGCCAAGCCCCTCCCCACGTCCGGCCTCCTCCTCTCCAAGCTCCGGCGAGAGCTCTGGCTGGCCATCCTCGGGCTGCGTGCGTGCTACAGTGACCTGGATCCGGATCTAGATCCAGAAAACCCTAACGGTTGACTTTTCCCCTCTCCTCCTAATTTTTATGCAAACTTTGACCTGCCATATCTCCGCATCCGTAGCTCCGTTTTGGACATATGATATATCAAAATCTTTGTCTCAACGAGTACATCATTTCATTCCATTGCATCATTTGCATTTGAGGTCATCTTGATGCCAAAAATGCTGGTAGAAGGAGGCATCGTGAGTTAAATTGCAAATCCGTTAGCTCATCATTGACTTTTGTCATTTTTGCCATGATTATTGTGTGCATGATATGCCTGTGCCCCTTTGGGATGAATTGTTAAGCATTTTGTCTTCTTTCCAGAGGTGCCAACCATGCATTTTTAGGATGTGTGTGGTGTCTTGTGCAAGCTTGCAAAGAGGGGTACCTGAAATTGCTGATTTCAGGGACTTAGTGATTTTTCACTAAGTCTGGGATGTTTTAGTTCATGATGCCATATGTCCAGCTTGTTTCCTAGTGATCCGTGCCTCTTTTGAGGATGATCAGTAAGAGAGTTTTGATACTTATGTTATGCTCTATCCATCCATGTCTTTACTTGTTATGTTGGAGCACCCTAGGTTGAGTCAATCGAGCTCAACTTTTGCATCGTTGTTAATTTGGGCAGATCGTGAACTCTTTTGCGATTTTGCCGATGCTATTGCTAGTGATCCATGCATGCTATGCCATTGTTCTTGCCATGTCTAGCTAGCATTTTGTGCCTTCTTTATGGATATATGCTTGCCTTGCCATGACTTGCACCGTAGTGAGTGCATCGAGCTTGTTTACATGCCTCCGTGAGTTATAATTTCAGCATGTCTCAGTTTTCACTAAGTCTGAAAACTGATTGTGTTTCATCTATGTTCGTGTGCTTGCTAGAGTATTTTGTGAACCCTTTTGGCACCAGGTCACTTTGGGTGTTTTGTTAAGCTTGTTGAGTAGCTCCATGCCATGCTCTTACTTGTCATGTTCAGGTTATGTTTCATGTTGTTTTGCTGCTCCGAAGAGAGCATCGTGGTCTGAAATTTCAGACTAGTGTTAATTTCACTAAGTCTGAAATCTGTTTTGCTTATTCAGTTTTTCCATGCTTGTTTGAACCTCTTAATGGATGAATTTGCCTATGGCTCAGTCCTAGTGATTTGTTAAGCATTTTGTGTACATCCCTGCCATGTATTTTGTTTTCATGTTTGGTGGCTGTAGCATGTTCATTTCGTTGCATTTAGGAGCCTACTTGTTGTAAATCGCAGATCGGTTCATTTCGTAAAACGCTTGCCATTTCCGAACCGTAGCTCCGATTCCTATGATCTTTATATCGTTTTCAGGGGATTTCTTCCCCTCTATCCAGTGGCACATTTGGTTTTCCAAGTTGAGGCCAGGTTCATGCATTTCCTGTCACGTCTTGCATTTTGCATCCCGCATAGCATATCATCTTTGCATCTTATTGGTTGCCCTTGCACGTGGTTGATTGTATCCTTGTTGCTTGTTTGTGTTGTTGGGTAGAGCCGGGAGACGAGTTCGCTAACGAGGAGCCCGTTGAGTTTGATTTTGAGGATCCAGTCAACTCTGACAACTGTGCAGGCAAGATGATCATACCCTCGAAATCACTACTATCTTTGCTATGCTAGTTTGCTCGCTCTTTTGCTTTGCCAATGCTACGATGCCTACCACTTGCTTGTCAGCCTCCCAATTGCCATGATTGAGCCTCTAACCCACCTTTGTCCTAGCAAACCGTTGATTGGCTATGTTACCGCTTTGCTCAGCCCCTTCTTATAGCGTTGTTAGTTGCAGGTGAAGATTGGAGCCGTTCCTTGTTGGAACCTTTATTTACTTGTTGGGATATCATTATATTTCTATGTTATCTTAATTCATCTATATACTTGGTAAAGGGTGGAAGGCTCGGCCTCTCGCCTAGTGTTTTGTTCCACTCTTGCCGCCCTAGTTTCCGTCATATCGGTGTTATGTTCCCGGATTGTTGCGTCCCTTACGCGGTTGGGCTATAATGGGAACCCCTTGATAGTTCGCCTTGATTAAAGCTTTTCCAACAATGCCCAACATTGGTTTTACCATTTGCCACCTAGCCTCTTTTTCCCTTGGGTTTCCGGAGCCCGAGGGTCATCTTATTTTTAAACCCCCCCCCCCCCCCCGGGCCAGTGCTCCTCTGAGTGTTGGTCCAAACCGTCAGCCGCCGGTGGCTACCAGGGGCAACTCTGGGCTGGCCTACCGGAAGTTTAGACAATCTGAGTGTGCCCTGAGAAAGAGATATGTGCAGCTCCTATCTGGATTTGTCGGCACATTCGGGCGGTGTTGCTGGACTTGTTTTAACCTGTCGAATCATCTTGTTGTACCAGGATACCGAGTCTGATCGGTGTGTCCTGGGTGGAGGTCTATTCCTTCGTTGACCGTGAGAGCTTGTTATGGGCTTAGTTGGGACCCCCCTGCAGGGATTGATCTTTGGAAAGCCGTGCCCGCGGTTATGGGCAGATGGGAATTTGTTAATGTCCGGTTGTAGATAACTTGAACCTTAATTAATTAAAATGAATCAACTGAGTGTGTTGCCGTGATGGCCTCTTCTCGGCGGAGTCCGGGAAGTGGACACGGTGTTGGAGTTATGTTTGCGCATGTTGCTCTCTAGTTTCTCGCTCGTGCTTTGCCCCTCTTCTCGCTCTCTTTTGCGAATAAGTTAGCCACCATATATGCTAGTCGCTTGCTGCAGCTCCACTTATACATTACCCCTTTCCTACCTATTAATCTTAAATAGTCTTGATCGCGAGAGTGCGAGATTGCTGTGTCCCTGTGGCTCACAGATTACTATTACACCAGATGCAGGGACAGATGATACAGCTCCAGATGGCGCGCTCGAGCTCAAGTGGGAGTACGACGAGGACTCTCAGCGTTACTATGTGTCGTTTCGTGATGATCAGTAGTGGTGCCCAATCGGGGTTAGATTCAGGGCCTTGTCGCTTGTTGGGGGTCTTTTCTATTTTGGCGCCGTAGTCAGGCCATGAGTGAATTGTATGATGGATGTTATTTATGTACTTTGATGTGACGTGGCGAGTGTAAGCCAACTATGTTCTTCCCCTTTATATTATTTATGTACATGGGATGTGTGATGATTTCCCGACTTGCGACATTGCTTTCAATGCGGCTATGCCTCTAAGTCGTGCCTCGACACGTGGGAGATATAGCCGCATCGAGGGCGTTACACTAGGTGGGACCGATTTTGGTAATAAGCTAACCAGAGGGTTTGCATTGTAATCTTGGTAGTACCGATTGCTCAAACTCGCTGAGACCGATTTTGGTAATGGACATACACAGAGAGATTACAATCCCATCTCGGTGAGACCGAGATCCCTATCGGTGAAACCGATTTGCTAGGGTTTGTGGCAGTGGCTATGACATTTGAAACTCGGTGGCGCCGGATAGAAAGAATCGGTGGGGCCGAGTTTGACTTTTGGTTTAGGTCATATGTGGATGTGGGAAGGTAGCTGAGGGTTTTGGAGCATATCACTAAGCACTTTGAGCAAGCAAGCCATTAAGCAACACCTCATCCCCTCTTGATAGTATTGGCTTTTCCTATAGACTCAATGTGATCTTGGATCACTAAAATAGAAAATGTAGAGTCTTGATCTTGAAGCTTGAGCCAATCCTTTGTCCTTAGCATCTTGAAAGGGTTCCACATCCTCTAGTCCATGCCACTCCATTGTTGAACTTATCTGAAACATACTAGGTAAAAGTGTTAGTCCAACAAGAGATATGTTGACATTAATTACCAAAACCACCCATGGAGCACTTGTGCTTTCACATGCACGTATGGTGAACCGTTATGTGATGAAGTCAGAGCATGATTTATTTATTGATTGTCTTCCTTATGAGTGGCGGTCGGGGACGAGCGATGGTCTTTTCCTACCAATCTATCCCCCTAGGAGCATGCGCGTAATACTTTGCTTTGATAACTTCTAGATTTTTGCAATAAGTATATGAGTTCTTTATGACTAATGTTGAGTCCATGGATCATACGCACTCTCACCCTTCCACCTTTGCTAGCCTCTCTAATACCGCGCACTTTTCGCCGGTATCATACACCTACCATATACCTTCCTCAAAACAGCCAGCATACCTACCTATTATGGCATTTCCATAGCCATTCCGAGATATATTGCCATGCAACTTTCCACCATCTAGTTCATCATGACACATTCATCATTGTCATATTGCTTAGCATGATCATGTAGTTGACATAGTATTTGTGGCAAAGCCACCGTTCATAATTTCTTCATACTTGTCACTCTTGATTCATTGCATATCCCGGTACACCGCCGAAGGCATCCATATAGAGTCATACTTTGTTTTAGAATCGAGTTGTAATCATTGAGTTGTAAATAAATAAAAGTGTGATGATCATCATTTAATAGAGCATTGTCCCAATAAAAAAATAAAAAAGAGAAGAAAGGCCAAAGAAAAAAAAGAAGGCCCAAAAAAAAGAATAGAAATAAAAAGGGGCAATGCTACTATCCTTTTACCACACTTGTGCTTCAAAGTAGCACCATGATGTTCATAGTAGAGAGTCTCTTATGTTATCACTTTCATATACTAGTGGGAATTTTACATTATATAACTTGGCTTGTATATTCCAATGATGGGCTTCCTCAAATTGCCCTAGATCTTCATGAGCAAGCAAGTTGGATGCACACCCACTAGTATCTTTTGTTGAGCGTTCATACATTTATAGCTCTAGTGCATCCGTTGCATGGCAATCCCTACTCACTCACATTGATATCTATTGATGGGCATCTCCATAGCCCGTTGATACGCCTAGTTGATGTGAGACTATCTTGCCCTCCTTTTTGTCTTCTCCACAACCACCATTCTATTCCACCTATAGTGCTATATCCATGGCTCACGCTCATGTATTGCATGAAGATTGAAAAGTTTTGAAAAAGTGAGTATGAAACAATTGCTTGGCTTGTCATCGGGGTTGTGCATGATTTAAATACTTTGTGTGGTGAAGATAGAGCATAGCCAGACTATATGATTTTGTAGGGATAACTTTCTTTGGCCATGTTATTTTGAGACGACATAATTGCTTTGTTAGTATGCTTGAAGTATTATTATTTTTATGTCAATATAAAATTTTGTCTTGAATCTTTCTAATCTGAATATTCATATCACAATTAAGAAGATTTGCACTGAAATTATGCCAAGTAGCACTCCGCATCAAAAATTCTCTTTTTATCATTTACCTACTCGAGGACGAGCAGGAATTAAGCTTGGGGATGCCTGATACGTCTCCAACGTATCTATAATTTTTGATTGCTCCATGCTATATTATCTTCTATTTTGGACTATATTGGGCTTTATTTTCCACTTTTATATTATTTTTGGGACTAACCTATTAACCGTAGGCCCAACCCAGAATTGTTGTTTTTTGCCTATTTCAGTGTTTCAGAGAAACAGAATATCAAACGGAGTCCAAACAGAATAAAATCTTCGGGAACGTGATTTTCTCACCGAATGTGATCCATGAGACTTGGACCCTACTCCAAGGAGTCAAAGAGGAGGTCACGAGGGTAGGGGGCGCCCCCCCTAGGGCGCGCCCCCTGCCTCGTGGGCCCCTCGGTGCTCCACCGACGTACTCCTTCCTCCTATATATACACACGTACCCCCAAACGATCAGAACAGGAGCCAAAAACCTAATTCCACCGCCGCAACTTTCTGTATCCACGAGATCCCATCTTGGGGCCTGTTCCGGTGCTTCGCTGGAAGAGGGCCGTCATCACGGAGGGCTTCTACATCATCCTAGCCCCTCCGATGAAGTGTCAGTAGTTTACCTCAGACCTTTGGGTCCATAGTTAGTAGCTAGATGGCTTCTTCTCTCTTTTTGAATCTCAATACAAAGTTCTCCCCCTCTCTTGTGGAGATCTATTCGATGTAATCTTCTTTTTGCGGTGTGTTTGTTGAGACCGATGAATTGTGGGTTTATGATCAAGTCTATCTATGAGTAATATTTGAATCTTCTCTGAATTCTTTTATGTATGATTGGTTATCTTTGCAAGTCTCTTCGAATTATCCGTTTGGTTTGGCCAACTAGATTGGTAGTTCTTGCCATGGGAGAAGTGCTTAGCTTTGGGTTCGATCTTGCGGTGTCCTTTCCCAGTGACAGAAGGGGCAGCAAGGCACGTATTGTATCGTTGCCATTGAGGATAACAAGATGGGATTTATTTCATATTGCATGAATTTATCTCTCTACATCATGTCATCTTGCTTAAGGCGTTACTCTGTTTTTAACTTAATACTCTAGATGCATGCTGGATAGCGGTCGATGAGTGGAGTAATAGTAGTAGATGCAGAATCGTTTCGGTCTACTTGTCACAGACGTGATGCCTATATACATGATCATGCCTAGATATTCTCATAACTATGCTCAATTCTGTCAATTGCTCAATAGTAATTTGTTCACCCACCGTAGAATACTTATGCTCTTGAGAGAAGCCACTAGTGAAACCTATGGCCCCCGGGTCTATTCTCATCATATCAATCTCCATCACTTTAATCTTGCTTTGCCTTTTACTTTGCTTTTAATTTTTACTTTGCATCTTTAGACCAAAAATACCAAAAATATTATATCTATCAGATCTCACTCTCGTAAGTGACCGTGAAGGGATTGACAACCCCTAATCGTGTTGGTTCTGAGTAGCTATCATTTTGTGCAGGTATGAGGGACTTGAGCGTGGCCTCCTACTGGATTGATACCTTGGTTCTCAAAGACTGAGGGAAATACTTACGCTACTCTGCTGCATCATCCCTTCCTCTTCGGTGAAAACCAACGCAAGCTCAAGACATAGCAATGGCAGTCAAGGACTAGGAGAAGACAACTTTCATCACTCCGTTTGGAGCCTTCTGCTATGTGTCTATGCCCTTCGGGCTCAAGAGTGCCCAGGCAACTTACCAACGGTGTATGCAGAATTGCCTTCACAATTAGATTGGGCGTAATGTTCATGCCTATGTGGATGATATAGTGGTAAAGTCCAAGAAAGAGGAAACCTTGGTCACAGATCTGAAAGAGACCTTTGATAACCTCTGGGTCTACAAAATGACGCTTAACCCGGCCAAGTGCGTTTTTGGAGTTCCATATGGCAAGCTCTTGGGTTTTTTGGTGTCGAACCGAGGTATTGAAGCTAACCCGGAGAAAATTAAGGCAATCACATCCCTGGCCAAACCAACATGCATCAATGACGCTCAACACCTGGCGGGTCGTGTTGCTGCTTTGAGCCGGTTCATAAGCCAGTTAGGGGAGAAGGCGATGCCTTTGTATCAGATGATGAAGAAAACAAATGATTTTGTTTGGAGCGATGCTGTGAACTCTGCTTTCGAGGATCTTAAGAAACAGCTTGCTGAGCCGGCGGTCCTTGCTGCTCCAGTTGAGAAAGAGCCGCTATTGCTATACGTAGCCGCCAACTCACAAGCTGTTAGTGTGGCAATTGTGGTGGAGCGCAAGGAGGTTGGCAAGGAACATCCGGTTCAACGGCTGGTTTACTACGTCAGTGAGGTGTTGATTGAATCTAAACAAAGATATCCACATTGGCAGAAGCTCGTGCATGGGGTGTTCATGGCAAGCCGGAAGCTCAAACATTACTTTCAGGGTCACCCAATCACCGTGGTTAGCTCTGCTCCTTTGGGAGACATCATTCAAAATAGAGAATCTACTGGACGACTCGCCAAGACTTTACTATAATTCAAGTCCCAAGTACTTTACAAAGTAACAACACTTGGCACTTGGGGGCTAATGTATGATATTCAGCAAGTATCTCAAGGTTAAGCCGGACTACAATATTTGTTGAGTTCGGCACAAGACAGTTATGAAATTCAAAGTACCGGCTCATTTATGGTTAAGTGAACCGGCCCTTGGGGACTACCGGTGAAGTTTATTATATGTTATTGGACTCCAGAAATATCTAAAGGTAAAGTTTTAGCCACTATCATAAGTCTACCGATCATTCAAGGTTTTGTCATAATCTAAAGACTTGGGGGGCTGACAGAGTATAAGTAAGCCGGAAGAGCATACCTCATACTTCAGCTGCAACTGCTTGACCATTTCGATTTCTGAGTCACGGCTGGAGTGCACATGGCTCAGATAGCCGGACAATATGCCGTTAGCGTTCAGATGGCTATAATGAGAAAGGTCAAAACACACTTTTTTCCTCTCCAAAGCCTCTTGTTTAGCCGTGTGACGAGCCAACACGGTGGGATTCCCCGACTCAACAAAGTGGCTTCCAGTGATCAGAACGTCTTGGGCAGACAGCGATGGCGGGTTGGCTGAGCTGGACAGACCAGTAGCAGAAGGATTAACGATAGTATCATCAACTGACGGCTTAGGAGGATCTACTTTAGCATTGACAACCGAGTCTTCTGGTGCTTCAGTTGGAGGAGGAGAAGGTGGCATGGGCGGTTCAGGTGCAAGGACTGGCGGGTCTTCCGCCGGCCTAGTCACCTTGGCTTTCTTGGATTTGGCTTGGCCACTAAGAAAGATGTTATGAAACAGTTAGTATAAAGAAGCAGTTTGAAAGACACAAAGGAAAGATAATTTCTTACTTACCCAGGGGTAGTCTTAAAGGCCGGGAATTGAGTTTGAGATGAGTTGCCAGAAGAGCGAGACACCTCCTTCAAAGATAAAAATAAAGTTCGTAATTGCTACCTCTTGAGCACTGCGTTGGATTTCCCCGAAGAGGAGAGGATGATGCAGCAAAGTAACATAAGTATTTCCCTCAGTTTTGAGAACCAAGTTATCAATCCAGTAGGAGGCTATGCGCGAGTCCCTTGTACCTACACATAAACAATAGCTCAATGCAACCAACGCGCTTAGGGGTTGTCAATCCCTTCACGGTCACTTACGAAAGTGAGATCTGATAGAGATGATAAATAATATTTTTGGTATTTTTGGTATAGAGATGCAAAGTGAAAAGTAAAAGGAAAAGTAAAAAAGCAAAGCAATAATAAAGTGATGGAGATTGATATGATGAGAAAGAGACTCGGGGGCCATAGGTTTCACTAGTGGCTTCTCTCAAGAGCATAAGTATTCTACGGTGGGTGAACAAATTACTGTTGAGCAATTGACAGAATTGAGCATAGTTATGAGAATATCTAGGTATGATCATGTATATAGGCATCACGTCCGAGACAAGTAGACCGACTCCTGCCTGCATCTACTACTATTACTCCACTCATCGACCGCTATCCAGCATGCATCTAGAGTATTAAGTTAAAAACAGAGTAACGCCTTAAGCAAGATGACATGATGTAGAGGGATAGTTTCATGCAATATGATAAAAAACCCATCTTGTTATCCTCGATGGCAACAATACAATACATGCCTTGCTGCCCCTTCTGTCACTGGGAAAGGACACCGCAAGATCGAACCCAAAGCTAAGCACTTCTCCCATGGCAAGAAAAACCAATCTAGTAGGCCAAACCAAACTGATTCTTCGAAGAGACTTGAAAAGATAACCAATCATACATAAAAGAATTCAGAGAAGATTCAAATATTATTCATAGATAGACTTGATCATAAACCCATAATCCATCGGTCTCAACAAACACACCGCAAAAAGAAGATTACATCGAATAGATCTCCACGAGAGAGGGGGGGAACATTGTATTGAGATCCAAAAGGAGAGAAGAAGCCATCTAGCTACTAACTATGGACCCACAGGTCTGAAATAAACTACTCACACTTCATCGGAGGGGCTTGGATGATGATGTAGAAGCCCTTCGTGATCGATGCCCCCTCCGGCGGAGCTCCGGAACAGGCCCCAAGATGGGATCTCGTGGATACAGAAAGTTGTGGCGGTGGAATTATGTTTTTGGCTCCGTATCTGATCGTTTGGGGGTATGTGGGTATATATAGGAGGAAGAAGTATGTCGGTGGAGCAACAGGGGGCCCACAAGGGTGGAGGGCGCGCCTGGGGGGGGGGGCAGGCGCGCCCCCTACCTCGTGGCCTCCTGTTAATTGGCTTGACGTAGGGTCCAAGTCTCCTGAGTTGTATTCGGTGAGAATATCACGTTCCTGAAGGTTTCATTCCGTTTGGACTCCATTTGATATTCCTTTTCTTCGAAACCCTAAAAGAGGCAAAAAACAACAATTCTGGGCTGGGCCTCCGGCTAATAGGTTAGTCCTAAAAATAATATAAAAGTGGATAATAAAGCCCAATAATGTCCAAAACAGTAGATAATATAGCATGGAGCAATCAAAAATTATAGATACATTGGAGACGTATCAAGCATCCCCAAGCTTAATTCCTGCTCGTCCTCGAGTAGGTAAATGATAAAAATAGAATTTTTGATGCGGAGTGCTACTTGGCATAATTTTAATGTAATTCTTCTTAATTGTGGTATGAATATTCAGATCTGAAAGATTCAAGACAAATGTTCATATTGACATAAAAATGATAATACTTCAAGCATACTAACTAAGCAATTATGTCCTCTCAAAATAACATGGCCAAAGAAAGTTCATCCCTACAAAATCATATAGTTTACCATGTTTCATTTTCATCACACAAGAATGCTCTCATCATGCACAACCCCGATGACAAGCCAAGCAATTGTTTCATACTTTAGTAATCTCAAACCTATAAACTTTTTCACACAATATATGAGCGCGAGCCATGGACATAGCACTATGGGTGGAATAGAATATAATGATGGGGTTATGTGGAGAAGACAAAAAGGAGAAAGTCTCACATCAACGAGGCTAATCAATGGGCTATGGAGATGCCCACCGATTGATGTTAATGCAAGGAGTAGGGATTGCCATGCAACGGATGCACTAGAGCTATGAATGTATGAAAGCTCAACAAAAGAAACTAGTGGGTTTGCATCCAATTTGTTTGCTCACGAAGACCTAGGGCACTTGAGGAGGCCCATTGTTGGAATATACAAGCCAAGTTCTATAATGAAAAATTCCCACTAGTATAATAAAGTGATAACATGAGAGACTCTCTACTATGAAGATCATGGTGCTACTTTGAAGCACAAGTGTGGTAAAAGGATAGTAACATTGTCCCTTCTCTATTTTTCTCTCATTTTTTTGGGCCTTCTCTTTTTTTATGGCCTTTCTCTTTTTTTATTCCTCACTTGGGACAATGCTCTAATAATGATGATCATCACACTTCTATTTATTTACAACTCAATGATTACAACTCGATACTAGAACAAAGATGACTCTATATGAATGCCTCCGGCGGTGTACCGGGATATGCAATGAACCAAGAGTGACATGTATGAAAGAATTATGAACGGTGGCTTTGCCACAAATACTATGTCAACTACATGATCATGCTAAGCAATATGACAATGATGAATGTGTCATGATGAACGGAATGATGGAAAGTTGCATGGCAATATATCTCGGAATGGCTATGGAAATGCCATAATAGGTAGGTATGGTGGCTGTTTTGAGGAAGATATAAGGAGGTTTATGTGTGAAAGAGCGTATCATATCACGGGGTTTGGATGCACCGGCGAAGTTTGCGCCAACTCTCGACGTGAGAAAGGGAAATGCACGGTACCGAAGAGGCTAGCAAGAATGGAAGGGTGAGAGTGCGTATAATCCATGGACTCAACATTAGTCATAAATAACTCACATACTTATTGCAAAAATCTACAAGTCATCAAAAACCTCATCACTACGCGCATGCTCCTAGGGGGATAGATTGGTAGGAAAAGACCATCGCTCGTCCCCGACCGCCACTCATAAGGAGGACAATCAAATAACACCTCATGTTTCAAATTTGTTGCATAAAGTTTACCATACATGCATGCTACGGGACTTGAAAACCTCAACACAAGTATTTCTCAATTTCACAACTACTCAACTAGCATGACTTTGATATTATTACCTCCATATCTCAAAACAATCATCAAGCATCAAACTTTTCTTAGTATTCAACACACTCATAAGAAAGTTTTATTATTAATCTTGCATACCAAGCATATTAGGATTTTAAGCAAATTACCATGCTATTAAGACTCTCAAAATAATCTAAGTGAAGCATGAGAGATCAATAGTTTCTATAAAACAAATCCACCACCGTGCTCTAAAAGATATAATTGAAGCACTAGAGCAAAACTATAAAGCTCAAAAGATATAAGTGAAGCACATAGAGTATTCTATCAAATTCCAAATCATGTATGGCTCTCTCAAAAGGTGTGTACAGCAAGGATGATTGTGGTAGACTAACAAGCAAAGACTCAAATCATAAAAGACGCTCCAAGCAAAACACATATCATGTGGTGAATAAAAATATAGCTCCAAGTAAAGTTACCGATAGAACTAGACAAAAGAGGGGATGCCCCGGAAAGCTTTGGCTTTTAGGTGTCCTTAGATTATCTTGGGGGTGACATGGACATCCACAATCTTAGGCTCTTGACACTCCTTGTTCCATAAACCATCAAATCTTTACCCAAAACTTGAAAACTTCACAACACAAAACTTAAAGTAGAAAATCTCGTGAGCTCCGTTAGCGAAAGAAAACAAAATACCACTTCAAGGTACTGTAATGAACTCATTATTTATTTATATTGGTGTTATACCTACTGTATTCCAACTTCTCTATGGTTTATAAACTATTTTACTAGCCATAGATTCATCAAAATAAGCAAACAACACACGAAAAACAGAATCTCTCAAAAACAGAACAGTCTGTAGTAATCTGTAGAAAGCGCAAGATCTGGAACCCCAAAAATTCTAAAATAAATTTCTGGACGTGAGGAATTTATCTATTAAACATATGCAAAAAGAATTAACTAAATAGAACTTGCCAAATAAACATGACAGCAGTTCTCGTGAGTGCTAAAGTTTCTGTTTTTTACAGCAAGTTCAACAAGACTTTCCCCAAGTCTTCCCAACGGTTCTACTTGGCACAAACACTAATTAAACACAAAAAACACAACCAAAACAGAGGCTAAATAATTTATTTATCACTAAACAGGAGAAAAAAAAGCAATGAATAAAAATAAAATTGGGTTGCCTCCCAACAAGCGCTATCGTTTAACTCCCCTAGCTAGGCATAACAAGCAAGAATAGATCTAGGTATTGCCATCTTTGGTAGGTGATGTCTACAACACAACCTTTTTCTTGTAGACGTTGTTGGGCCTCCAAGTGCAGAGGTTTGTAGGACAGTAGCAAATTTCCCTCAAGTGGATGACCTAAGGTTTATCAATCCGTAGGAGGCGTAGGATGAAGATGGTCTCTCTCAAGCAACCCTGCAACCAAATAACAAAGAGTCTCTTGTGTCCCCAACAGACCCAATACAATGGTAAATTGTCTAGGTGCACTAGTTCGGCGAAGAGATGGTGAAACAAGTGGTATATGGATAGTAGATAAAGGTATTTGTAATCTGAAATAATAAAAACCGCAAGGTAGCAAGTGATAAAAGTGAGCGTAAACGGTATTGCAATGCTAGGAAACAAGGCCTAGGGTTCATCACTAGTGTAAGTCCCCTCAACAATACTAACATAATTGGATCATAAAACTATCCCTCAACATGCAACAAAGAGTCACTCCAAAGTCACTAATAGCGGAGAACAAACGAAGAGATTATGGTAGGGTACGAAACCACCTCAAAGTTATTCTTTCCAATCAATCCGTTGGGCTATTCCTATAAGTGTCACAAACAACCCTAGAGTTCGTACTAGAATAACACCTTAAGACACAAATCAATCAAAACCCTAATGTCACCTAGATACTCCAATGTCACCTCAAGTATTCGTGGGTATGATTATACGATATGCATCACACAATCTCAGATTCATCTATTCAACCAACACAAAGGACCTCAAAGCCCCAAAGTTCCTACCGGAGAATCACGACGAAAACGTGTGCCAACCCCTATGCATAGGTTCATGGGCGGAACCCGCAAGTTGGTCACCAAAACATACATCAAGTGAATCACTTGATATCCCATTGTCACCACAGATATCCAAGGCAAGACACACATCAAGTGCTCTCAAATCTTTAAAGACTCAATCTGATAAGATTACTTCAAAGGGGAAACTCAATTCATTACAAGAGAGAAGAGGTGGGGCAAGAAACATAAGATCCAACTATAATAGCAAAGCTTGTGATACATCAAGATCGTGCCGAATCAAGAACACGAGAGAGAGAGAGAGAGAGAGATCAAACACATAGCTACTGGTACATACCCTCAGCCCCGAGGGAGAACTACTCCATCCTTATCATGGAGAGCACCGGGATGATGAAGATGGCCACCGGAGAAGGATTGCCCCCTCCGGCAGGGTGCCGGAACGGGTCTAGATTGGTATTCGGTGGCTACGGAGGCTTCTGGCGGCGGAACTCTCGATCTATTGTGTGTTCTGGAAGTTTTAGGGTACGACGATATATATGGGTGCGGGAAGTACGTCGGAGGAGCCACGGGGGCCCCACGAGGTAGGGGGTGCGCCCTAGGGGGGCACCTCCCACCCTCGTGAGCACCTACCGTATCTCCTAACGTGGAGTCCAAGTCTATTTGGTGGCTTTCGTTCCAAAAATAACTTCTCCAGTTGATTTCGTTCCGTTTCGACTCCGTTTGATATTCCTTTTCTTCGAAACACTGAAATAGGCATAAAACAGCAAATCTGGGCTGGGCCTCCGGTTAATAGGTTAGTCCCAAAAATAATATAAAAGTGGATAATAAAGCCCAATATTGCCCGCAACAGTAGATAATATAGCATGGAGCAATCAAAAATTATAGATACGTTGGAGACGTATCAAGCATCCCCAAGCTTATTCCTGCTCGTCCTCGATTAGGTAAATGATAAAAAGATAATTTTTGATATGGAATGCTAGTTGGCATAATTTCAATGTAATTCTTCTTACTTGTGATATGAATATTCAGATCCAAAAGATTCAGGACAAAAGTTTAATATTGACATAAAAATAATAATACTTCAAGCATACTAACTAAGCAATTATGTCTCTTCAAAATAACATGGCCAAAGAAAGTTATCCCTACAAAATCATATAGTCTGGCTATGCTCCATCTTCACCACACAACATATTTAAATCATGCACAACCCCGATGACAAGCCAAGCAATTGTTTCATAGTTTTGATGTTCTCAAACTTTTTCAATCTTCACGCAATACATGAGCGTGAGCCATGGATATAGCACTATAGGTGGAAATGAGTGGTGGTTTGTGGAGAAGACAAAAAGGGGGAAGATAGTCTCACATCAACTATGCGTATCAACGGGCTATGGAGATGCCCATCAATAGATATCAATGTGAGTGAGTAGGGATTGCCATGCAATGGATGCACTAGAGCTATAAATGTATGAAAGCTCAACAAAAGAAACTAGTGGGTGTGCGTCCAACTTGCTTGCTCACGAAGACCTAGGGCATTTTGAGGAAGCCCATCATTGGAATATACAAGCCAATTTCTATAATGAAAGATTCCCACTAGTATATGAAAGTGACAACATAGGAGACTCTCTATCATGAAGATCATGGTGCTACTTTGAAGCAGAAGTGTGGTAAAAGGATAGTAGCATTGCCCCTTCTCTCTTTTTATCTCATTTTTTATTTGGCCTTTCTTTTTTATGGCCTTTCTCTTTTATTTTTTATTTTTTTGGGCCTTCTCTTTTTTTATGGCCTTTCTTATTTTTTATTTTCGTCCAGTGTCGGTGTCAAAACCGGCGGATCTTGGGTATGGGGTCCCGAACTGTGCGTCTAGGCCGGATGGTAACAGGAGGCAAGGGACATGAAGTTTTACCCAGGTTCGGGCCCTCTCGATGGAGGTAAAACCCTACGTCCTGCTTGATTAATATTGATGATATGGGTTGTACAAGAGTAGATCTACCACGAGATCAGAGAGGCTAAACCCTAGAAGCTAGCCTATGGTATGATTGTCGTTGTGTATGTCGTCCTACGGACTAAAAACCCTCCAGTTTATATAGACACCGGATAGGGTTAGGGTTACATAGAGTCGGTTACAATGGTAGGAGATCTGCATATCCGTATCGCCAAGCTTGCCTTCCACGCCAAGGAAAGTCCCTCCCGGACACGGGACGAAGTCTTCAATCTTGTATCTTCATAGTCCAGGAGTCCGGCTGAAGGTATAGTCCGGCCATCCAGACGCCCCCTAATCCAGGACTCCCTCAGTAGCCCCTGAACCAGGCTTCAATGACGACGAGTCCGGTGCGCAGATTGTCTTCGGCATTTAAAGGCGGGTTCCTCCTCCAAGTACTTCATAGAAGATTTTGAACACAAAGATAGTGTCCGGCTCTGCAAAATAAGTTTCCACATATTGCCGTAGAGAGAATAATATTTACACAAATCTAATCTGCTGATGTATTTCGTAATGTGACACACCATGGCCAAGCCTTTATCCGAGTCGTTTCATTATCCCACCTCAGCGCGTCATGCGAGGCGATTTCCTTGGCACGTCTTGTTAAAGCAGAGATCGTGTCCCCTTATTCTGGGATTCTCATCAATACGGGCGTGGGTAACCCAACCGCGCCATTGATTACGGCGCTTGGAGATAAGCGAGTTTTACCAGGCTGGTGGGGAAACGTAGTTGCGTCCACCCATATAAGGGGATAAGGATCCACCTTTTCACCTACTCCTTATTCCTCCTTTGCTTATTCATTCTCGCGTACTCGAGCTCCAGCGCCCAAGTCCGCACTCCCCACCTCAACTTTCTCCAGCCATGTCCGGAGCGGGAGGCAAGTGGATGGTCTCCTCCGTCACGGAGGGACATATCAAAAAACTGAGGAAGGCCGGATACGTGTCTAATGACATTGCGTATCAGCTTCCCGAAAAGGGGCAGCTCATCCCCACCCCTAGGCCCCATGAGAGGGTGGTGTTCCTCCCCCATTTCCTCCACGGACTGGGCTTCCCTCTTCACCCATTTGTCCAGGGGCTCATGTTCTACTATGGCCTGGATTTCCACGATCTGGCCCCGAACTTTGTCCTCAACATCTCGGTGTTTATTGTCGTGTGCAAGGCTTTCCTCTGCATCCGCCCCCATTTCGGCCTATGGCTCAAGACTTCCAATGTCAAGCCGAAGGTGGTGCGCGGCAACCAGGCAGAGTGCGGAGGCGCCATGGTGGGCAAGATGGCCAACGTCTTATGGCTCGAGGGCTCCTTTGTGGAGACCCTGAAGGGCTGGCAATCGGGGTGGTTTTACATCACCAAGACGCGCGACCCCAAAATGGGTCGCAGCCCCTGAGTTTCGATCCGGACCCCCTACATGGCTCACCTCCTGGAAGGAGACGTGCCTGTCGTGGGGTAAAAAAGGAGAGCTGACCGGACTCCAATCATGCGTCCAAACCCTGGTGGACAAGAAGCTCAAACTTGTCAACGTAGTCCAGGTTATGCTCATCCGCTTGATCCTCCCGTGCAACGGGCTTTCAACCTGTGGGAGTTTGACCCGGCGCGGCACCAAACTCTGAGCAGGCTCTTCGACATGACGTACGAAGATGCCTGGAAGGTGCTTTTCAAGGGTGCCGAGGCTCCCGCATCCGCTACCGAGGATCGCGGATTCAGTACACAACATCACGCTCTCGCGGTAAGCTGTTTTTCCCTTTTACAGGGTATCAGTTTTTCATAGTTTGACTCCATGCGGGATCTAAGCTCCCTTACCTTTGACAGGATTGGCAGGCGATGTCCGGACAGATCAACTGTCCGGCTCCTTTGCCCGAAGGCCCAGCGGACGCTTGCTTGGCGAAGCTGCTGGTTCTGGCACCCTATGTGGTGCCGGAGAAGAAGGCCGTGAAAAAGGCCACGGGGACTCGAAAGAGTGCCCGGCGCCAGGAGGTGTCGGATCCATCATCCGACGGTTCCGAGGCGCATTCCTCCCGTGAAGACGAGGAGGAAGAAGAAGAGACTTCTCCCCCTCCAGCGGGAGGAGAGAAGAAAAGGAAGGCCGCCCTCTCTGGGGAGGCCGGAGGGTCCAAGAAGGGGAAACCCTTCCTCCGGACTACTCCACCGACGCCGATGACGGTGGAGAGGAGTGGCCGCCCAGGGCCAAGCCCCTGGCAAAATCGTAAGTATCCGGATACCAGAGTAATTCATAGTATTCATTTATTGCACAGCTTTCCCTTATGTCGAATATGTTTATGCAGCCCACCCAAAGACCGGCTCGATGCGTCGTTGAGCGGCTCACTGGACTCGTCGGATGTGAACTCGCTTCCGATGGCTTCCTCCCCCCCGCCCTACGGACGACACCGAAGTGTTGTCCCAACAGGTTCCAAGCCGGGAGGAGGTGGTCCTGGAGGCGCCGCAAGGCGACCTCCCGGACTCCAGGAGTAAAGGGGATGAAACACCCCCAGGGCTCCAAGTCCGGATCTAGGCCGGACACCGCTCCGGAACCTTCAAAGGTTCCAGAGTCCGGCGGGGGACCTCCTTCCAAGAGGAGGAAGCCCACTGTGCCGGTGACCCCCGTCCAACCGGAGGCGCCGGACAATCTGTTGGAGGCGCTCCAAGGCGCCCCCATCGACGAGGAGCACCGCACCATTATGAGTGCAGTGGTCCAGAAGGTTCAGTCCGCCAAGAGCGGACTGACTAAAGCTTGTACTAGCCTTTTAACAGGCTTTGAGGTAAGTAAAGAATGTGTAAATAATATTACCGCATAGACAGTCGCCCCTGATGCTCTGTTTGGCGTTTGGGAAGAAAAGCCGAATAGAGGATCAAATAAAAATTGCAGGAGTCTAACAAAAAGGAGTCAATATGTGTATGCAGGCTTCTCTGCTTGCGTCCGCCGCACTGACTGCGGAAGTGGACACGCTAAAGCAGAACCTTGAGCGGTCCGAGCAAGAGCTTGGGCGTGCCAAGAAGCAGCTCGAGGACAATGAAGGTAAGAAATACCTTGTTTTAAATATATATAAAAAGGTGCAATTGCAAAAAATGAAAGGATTATCGTGGCTATTGTAGGGGCCACGTCTGAGGTGGTGACCCTTAAGCAAGTGCTGGTCGAGGCCGAGAAGAGGGCGGCCACGGAGCGCACCGAGCGGGAGAAGTATGAGGCCGAGGTTGGCAAGGTACGGCAAGAGCTCCAGGCTCTCATGGAAAAACATGAGAGTTTGGAGCTTGACTCAAAGACGCGAGCGTCCGAGCTCGCGGTGGCTATTGAAAATGCCAAGTCTGCCAAGGCCGAATCCCAGAAGACCCTCCAGGAGTTGGATGAGGTGAAGAAGATAGCGGCGGGTAAGGCATTCTTTATGCAAAGCAAACACATAAACGTGAGTTACTTGTTACTTACCCGAATCCGGAGCTCTCCAGGAGCGTTCGCAGATCTTCCCCGGAGTGTGTCCGATGTCGCCGCATTCTATCGAGCCGAGGAGGGCAGCTCAACAGAGAAGGTGTTCTGGTCTCAGTATGCTGAGGTCGGACACCCCGTGCCCCTGAGCGACCAGCTGAAGCAGCTGGTCGAGCTCCACAAGGCGGCCGAACAGGCCATGAAGGGCCTCATAGTTCGGCTATGGCCTGGAGGGGCTCTGCCTGGGAGCTATTTCGGGCTGGTGCGGCGGCTGGTGGAGGCCTGTCCAAGGCTCGAAGTCATCAAGCGCTCTGTCTGCATTGAAGGTGCCCGTAGGGCCCTTGCCCGTGCTAAGGTGCACTGGGGCAAGCTGAATGCTGAGAAGCTTGTGAAGGATGGGCCACCACCGGGGAAAGAGCATCGCAAGCCCAAGAATTATTATAAGGATGTTCTGAAGGGTGCCTGCCTTGTGGCGGATGAATGTTCTTGGGATGTAATTTTTGAGTGAAACTTGCTCGTTTTGTCATGTGCGCTGAAAACTTGTTCATATGCGCTAAGCAATGCTGTTGGAATTTAAAATATTACCTTCTGTGTGGCTGTTTATAAATTCTGAGAGATGGCAAGTCATCGGCTTCTGCCCCCGTGCAGCTAGTGCTGGGGTGTTCGGGGATAAACCTGAGCGCTCTTTTTCCCATGTTTCGGTCCTTCGAGGGAGGCGCTTAGCCCAACGAACAAGGAAATCGGACTATAATGCGTGAACACTCTCACTTAGCCATAGAATTCTATAATTTTAAATTTCGGCGAAGCCCCTGGTATTCGGAAGACCGAGTTCGGGGCGCTATCCACGCCTTGGCCGAACAGAGTCGGCTCCTCGCTCTAAGCGGCATAAGTCGTTAGGGACTCGAAAAAACCTCTCGAACAGCGACCAGCTCTCGCTTCATCATGACAGTCAGTTTTAGCTTTCTCCACTGAGGTGCTCGACCCAGCTCAACTGGGGCACAATCGCAGTGGTTCTCCTAGTGCTACCTTAGCCGATATAGCGGAACGTAAGGCACCGAAACATAGGAGCCGGGCAAACCCAACTATTGACCCAAGACATGATTCGGAGCCGATGCATATAATGCTATAAGTTCGGGGTGCCACACTTGTTAAAGTGTTCGGACTTCTCACACCATATTGAGGGGTACTAAAGCCCCTGGCGCATTTAGGCCGTACCAAAGTGTACGGGTGCAATATGTCGTTAAGGAACATATATATATATATATAATAAAAAAAGGTAATGCAAAAATAGACAAAATCTATGCACTGTTTATTAAAGAGGGCTGCGATCAAAGCAGAATGATACAAATAATGCGATAAGCAAAAGGTTGGACTATGTAACATGTCCGGTCCAGGGGCAAGCTGCGGAATAGTATGTGAAGCAGGTATACTGCTCGTGATAGAGACCACCTGGGAGTTCCATAATGCGGCGTGGCTTGTCTGCTTCCCTGGTTCTTGCATCGTTTGTGCGGTAATTGAATTGCCGAACAGGCCTTCTGAAGAGTGGAGACCTGAAAGTAAGAGAAAATTAAAAAATCGGCAGCCCCTGGTGCGGTTTAAGCCGTGTTTCGGGCATGCCGTGATGGTGCCCCTCCCCCTGTACCCATGGTATTTCTAGAGCGTAGTTATGTACGCGAAGTACTGGTATCGCATTTTTGCGAGGGCTGGGGTTGGGGCCGCATTGCTACGCCTGCTCGGGTCGTGCCAAGCGGTCTTGTTGTAGGTTACTCCGGGCGCGCTTGACGTTGTCCGTTCGTTTAATGGCCGGACTAGAGAACTGCCTGGAGAGGCTGCTTTGTACCTCCGCTGCAAGGGCCGCCATGTGCTCCTCTGTTCGAAGGGAGCGTTCGGTGTTTCCATTGACCGTAATTACTCCTCGAGGGCCTGGCGTCTTGAGCTTAAGGTATGCGTAGTGCGGTACTGCATTGAACTTGGCGAATGCGGTTCGCCCGAGCAGTGCGTGATAGCCACTACGAAATGGGACTATGTCGAAGATTAACTCCTCTCTTCGGAAATTATCCGGAGATCCGAAGACCACTTCAAGTGTGACTGAGCCTGTACAGTTGGCCTCTACACCTGGTATTACGCCTTTAAAGGTCGTTTTGGTGGGCTTAATCCTCGAGGGATCTATGCCCATTTTCCGCACTGTATCCTGGTAAAGCAGGTTCAGGCTACTGCCGCCATCCATAAGGACTCTAGTGAGATGAAATCCATCAATAATTAGGTCTAGAACCAATGCAGCGAATCCTCCATGACGGGTGCTAGTGGGGTGGTCCCTTCAATCAAAGGTGATCGGGCAGGAGGACCGTGGGCTGAACTTTGGGGCGACTGGCTCTATCGCGTATACATCCCTTAATGTGCGCTTCCGCTCCCTCTTGGGGATGTGGGTTGCGTATATCATGTTCACCGTCTGCACTTGTGGGGGAAAACCCTTCTATCCACTGTTGTTCGGCGGCTGGGGCTCCTCGTCGTCATCGCTATGCAGCCCCTTGTCTTCATTTTCGGCGTTTAACTTGCCTGCCTGCTTGAACACCCAACAATCCCTGTTGGTGTGATTGGCCGGCTTTTCAGGGGTGCCATGTATCTGGCACAAGCGGTCGAGTATTCGGTCCAAACTAGACGGGACCCTAGGATTCCTTTTGAATGGCTTTTTCCGCTGACCGGATTTAGAGCCTCTGAATCCGGCATTAACTGCCGTATCCTCAGCATTGTCACCGTTAATGCGGCGCTTCTGCTTGTTGCGACGCGACCTGCCACTACTGTCCCTGGTATCCGAATTACTAGGGTTCTTGGTCATATTGTTGCTACGAGCAAGCCAGCTGTCTTCTCCCGCGCAAAAGCGGGTCATGAGTGTCGTGAGTGCTGCCATAGACTTCGGCTTTTCCTGTCCAAGGTGCCGGGCAAGCCACTCATCACGGATATTGTGCTTGAAGGCTGCTAGGACCTCAGCGTTCGGACAGTCGACTATTTGATTTTTCTTTGTTAGGAACCGTGTCCAGAATTGCCTGGCCGATTCCTCTGGCTGCTGAATTACGTGACTTAGGTCATCGGCGTCTGGGGGTCGCACATAAGTGCCCTGGAAATTGTCGAGGAATGTGGCTTCCAGGTCCTCCCAACAACTGATTGATCCTGTTGGCAAGCTGTTAAGCCAATGCCGAGCTGGTCCTTTAAGCTTGAGTGGGAGGTATTTGATGGCGTGGAAATCATCGCCGCGGGCCATGTGGATATGAAGGAGATAATCCTCGATCCATACCGCAGGATCTGTTGTGCCATCATATGATTCGATATTTACGGGTTTGAAACCCTCGGGGATTTGATGATCCATTATTTCGTCTGTGAAGCATAGTGGGTGTGCGGCCCCTCTGTACTGGGCTATATCACGACGTAGCTCCAATGAGCTTTGTCTACTGTGTTTGGCCCTGCCGAATTTGCGATCGGCGTGACGGTTATCGTCTCGAGCCGTGGGGTGCCCGCGTGATCCGTAGATCGATCTTGTTTGCCTTGCCTTGTCCTCCAACATATCTCGTAAGTCCGGCGCATATTCCCGTGCCTTGGTACGGGGTGCGGCTTGAGTGGAGGGCCGAGAGGCCTCTCTGTCGCGGCCACAAGGTGGCCGGTCGGCTGCACAAAGTGCTTCCTCCTCTAATCGGGGTAGCAACCTGCACTTTGGGTAGCTCTTGGAGGGGCGTTCGAGTTTATGCTCTTCGGCCGCAAGGACTTCAGCCATCTGTCGACTAGCAAATCTTGATCAGCTCTGAGCTGTTGCTGTTTTTTCTTGAGGCTTCTTGCCGTGGCCATAAGCCTGCGTTGAAAACGCTCTTGCTCGACGGGATCCTCTGGCACGACGAATTCATCGTCGTCGAGGCTTGCCTCGTCTTTGGAGGGAGGCATATAATTATCGTCCTCGACCTCTCTGTCTGCCGCTCTCTCATGAGGGCTGGTTTCTCCATCCTCCTGTGCTAATTCTTGCTGGAGGGGGTTTTCTTCGGCACTTTTCGGAGTATTATTATCTCCCGTGCTGGAATCACCGTGTTTGTTTTGGCGGGATTTTGAGCGGCGCCGCTAACGCCGGCGCTTAGGCTGTTTCTTGGAGGGGTCATCCTCCGCTGTTCCATCGCCATCTCCTTCTTTTGGGGTGTCCACCATGTATATGTCATATGACAAGGTGGCTTTCCAGGGCCTGATAGGTGCTGGTTCTTCATCGTCTCCTTCATCGGCGTCCATACCGTCGATGTCTTCGGAGTCGAAGTCGAGCATGTTGGTTAAGTCATCGACAGTGGCTACAAAGTGGGTGGTGGGTGGGCTTTGAATTTCTTCATCGTCCGAATCCCAACCTTGCTGACCGTAGTCCGGCCAGGGCTCTCCTGATAAAGAGAGGGACTTCAGTGTCTTCAGAATATCATCGAAAGGCGAGTGCTGAAAGATGTCCACGGCAGTAAACTCCATGATCGGCGCCCAATCGGATTCGATCGGCAGGGGCGCGGAGGGTTCAGAGTCCGGAGAGGAGTCCGGCTCCTTGGAGTCACGAGTCTCGCAGCGTGCGGGGCTGGTGTTCAGCTCGATCGCCGTTGGGATCGCAGCCCCCGAGGCGGCGTCCAACCACCCATCCTTGATCGGCGCAGTTGGCTCCGAATTAAGGGTCGAAGCCGATGCGGGTGTGGCCTCTAGGGCACTGTTCGGCGGCAGAGCTAGATCATGCTCGTCGTGACAGTGCGGCGCACTCGGCAGTGGCTCAAAGCCGTCGAAGATCAAGTCCCCATGGATGTCAGCCGTGTAGTTTAAGCTTCCAAATCTGACCTGACAGCCAGGGGCATAGCTTTCGATCTGCTCCAGATGGCCAAGTGAATTGGCCCATAGTGCGAAGCCGCCGAAGAAGAAGATCTGTCCGGGGAGGAAGGTCTCACCCTGGACTGCATCACCATTGATGATCATAGGAGCCATCAAGCCTGACGGCGACGACACAGAGTGTCGGTGTCAAAACCGGCGGATCTCGGGTAGGGGGGCCTGAACTGTGCGTCTAGGCCGGATGGTAACAGGAGGCAAGGGACACGAAGTTTTACCCAGGTTCGGGCCCTCTCGATGGAGGTAAAACCCTACATCCTGCTTGATTAATATTGATGATATGTGTAGTACAAGAGTTGATCTACCACGAGATCAGAGAGGCTAAACCCTAGAAGCTTGCCTATGGTATGATTGTAGATGTGTATGTTGTTCTACGGACTAAAACGCTCCGGTTTATATAGACACCGGATAGGGTTAGGGTTACATAGAGTCGGTTACAATGGTAGGAGATCTGAACATCCGTATCGCCAAGCTTGCCTTCCACGCCAAGGAAAGTCCCTTCCGGACATGGGACGGAGTCTTCAATCTTGTATCTTGATAGTCCAGGAGTCCGGCTTGAAGGTATAGTTCGGCTATCAGAACACCCCCTAATCCAGGACTCCCTCAGTAGCCCCTAAACCAGGCTTCAATGATGACGAGTCCGGCGCGCAAATTGTCTTCGGCATTGCAAGGCGGGTTCCTCCTCCAAATACTTCATAGAAGATCTTGAACACAAAGATAGTGTCCGGCTCCGCAAAATAAGTTTCCACATATTGCCATAGAGAGAATAATAATATTAACATAAATCTAATCTGCTGACGTATTCCGTGGTGCAACACGCCACGGCCAAGCCTTTATCCAAATTGTTTCATTATCCCACCTCAGCGCGTTATGCGAGGTGGTTTCCCTGGCACGTCTTGTTAAAGCAGAGATCGTGTCCCCCTATTACGGGATTATCATCAATACGGACGTGGGTAACCCAACCGCTTCTAGGACTCCCAGATCATAGGCAAGTCCAAACGGACACGGGGAGGACGCTTGATATCCACCCTCTTTATAAAGGGGCAAAGCTTTTACTTTTCCCTCCCGTGCTCAATCGAATCCTTCCTCTGCCTCAAGCTCAAACGCCCAAAGCTCAGGTCAGGTGCTCCGAACCTTCAGTCATGTCCGGATCCAGCCTTCAAGGCCGATGGATGCCCTCCTCCGTCACGGAAGAAGACATCAAAAAGTTGAGGGAGGCCAGGTATCTGACCGCCGAAGTATCGCATCGGCTGCCTCCTAGGGGGCAGGCCGTCCCCTCTCCCAAACCCAACGAGAGCGTTGTGTTCATCCCCCACTTCTTCCGGGGTCTAGGTTTTGCACTGGATCCTTTCGTCAGGGGCTTAATGTTTTATTACGGGCTAGATTTCCATGATCTAGCTCCGGACTCCTTCCTGCATATCATGACTTTTGTTGTCGTATGCGAGGCCTTCCTCCGGGTTACCCCCCACTTTGGCTTATGGCTCAAGACCTTTGAAGTAAAGCCGATGGTGATCGAAGGGCAACATGCAGAGTGTGGAGGCGCCTCAATACGCAAGATCACGGGAGCTCCGTGGCCCAAAGGTTCCATCCCAGAGGTATCTGCATTGTGGCAACAGGAGTGGTTCTACATCACGACTCCTAGAAGTGCCAAGTGGGCGGCCGCCCCTGTTTTTCGCTCGGGCCCTCCACCACGACTGATGTCATGGATCGGCAGAGGACTGAGCTGGGGTCCAGCCAAGGACGTGCCTTTACTGCAAAGCCGCATTCGAGATCTCTTCAACGGAGATCTCAGTTTGGTCGCGGTAATACAAGTTATGCTGGTTCGTCAAGTCCAGCCTTGCAAACGTCAGCCCCTTCACTTGTGGGAGTTCAATCCCGAGGGTCCGCGTGCCATTCAAAATTTTCTCGGCCTGACGCACGAGGATATGTATAAGTCATTCTTCGGACCTCAAGTAGAGTGTCCAAAAATCACCGAGGACGTGGGCCTCAGCAGTAACCGCACCGCCGAACAGGTAAAGAATCTTCCGGACGAGCATATTATCTTTCCTTCGTTACAAAGTTATTTCTGAGAGTTTGCTTTTTCGACTAGGACTGGCTAACAAAGGCGAAGTTGATTTGGTGTTCGGCCCCCCTCCCTGAGGGTTTGGAGAACCCGGTATTGGAAAAGATGCTCCAGACCGCACCTTGCCCGGATCCCTTGAAGGAAGATACTATGGAGGGTAACGCGGGCGGACGCGGGCCCCCAATGCTACCTATTCTAACCGAGGGAGCGAGCGTCTCCGTGAAGGAAGACGACCGGAAGAAGAAAAGGACTACGCCCGGGAATTCGGAAGCCGAAGCTTCCAAATGGGAGAAGAAATCTTCCACCGGGGGCCCTACCTTGGGGGGCGCTGCTGCCGCACAAAGTCCGCGGGGGGATCAATTCTCCCGGGAGTCGTAAGTGACCCGAAGACTTTAATAGTACAGACATGCCATCTTTTTCTTCTGAGAAAATAACCACCGCATATATTTGTGCAGTTCGGGCCTTAGCCCCTCTCAAATGAGCTCGTCTTCGGGGGATCTTCTTCCAGAGATGATGGAGAGTGAGACGCCTCCTCCGGACTCCTCCGCTCCGGAAGCGAGCGACCCTGAAGTGTCGTCGCGGAGGGCCTCTCCGAGTGCAGAGAGGCCAGAAGGTGATCCAATTGATCCCCGAGGCTCCCAGTGTCCGGCTCCCAAAGAGAGTAGACAAAAGAGTCCGACGCCATCTAGTGTGTGATCGGACGTTATTAGGGAGTTGGTGGGGCGAGCAGTCATCTTAGATGATCACCGTGTGCTGATGAATATGGTGATGGAGAGGATATCGTCCGCCGAAAGCGGGTTGCATGATGCTTTTATGAGTCTACTGACAGGCTTTGAGGTATGTAAAAAGGAATGTGTAATAGTCCTGCACGTGTTAGGTGTGCCATGTGTAGATAGTAGCCCTTGAGACTCTGGTTGTCGTCGGAAACGACGATGAACGGAGGATCATACACCCAGGTAATAACCATACTGCCTTTATGTGTAGGAGATGGAAGCTCCGGTGGCCAGCCGGACTAGCCAGTTTGCCTGTTTAGAACGGCAGTTGGATGCGGCAGATGCCGACATCGAGCTTGTTAACAGAAGGCTTGACGAGGCACATGGTAAGTATCCCTGTCTGGTAAACGCCACATAGGAAGAGTATGATGCCAGTGTTTTTAACATGTTATGACTGCAGATGGAGCTGCCACTGTTGAAGCCTTGCGGGCGGAACTTGCCCAAGCCAAGGAACAAGCAAGATTGAGTAATGCGGCTACTTTGAAGGCGGCTGAAGAGTTGCGGGCCGAGAAGGCCGCACATGGCGAGAGCCGAAAGAAGATGGCCAATATGGCCGTAGAATTAGAAGCCGCCATAGACCGTTGCCGGGCTCTTGAAAAGGAAGACCAGGCGAAGGCATCGGACCTTGAGAAGGCTGCTGTAACGGGAAAAGACCTCCGCTCTGTTGTGAGGGCAAAGAAGGAGGAACTGCGGGAAGCCGGGGATATTGTAGCCGGGAAGTCCTTTATGCTGCAGAGGGAGTACGGAGATCCACGGTATGCCCCTCTGGATTGGCTGTGGACTTCAGAGGATGCGTATATGGATTTGGCGGCGAGCGCTGCCGATGCGGCCAAGTACTTCCAGAGTCAGACGGACCGTGAAGTAGACCAGCTGTTTTGGAAGCAATTCCTTTCTCCCGAGCGTCCGCTTTCGTTGACAGACCAATTAGCCGAATGGGCTGAACCAAATAGGTTGTCCGGACTCTCCATGAGGTCTGTTGTGGATCAACTATGGCCCGGAAGGTCAAAACCAAGCAGCTATTTCAGCTTGGTGCAGCAGGTCCTTGATGTGGTGCCGCGCATAAATGCGATCAAGAGGTCGGCGTGCATAGAAGGTGCACGGATGGCCTTTGCCCGTGCTAAAGCATAATGGGCAGAGATGGATGCTACCACTGTTGCAGCACAGGATTCGGCCATAGGTCGAAGTGCTGCTGAGCACTAATTTGAGGAAGTTCTTGAGGGTGCTCGTTTGATAGAGACCCAGTGCTCAAAAAATATTATGTTTGAATGACATGTAATCTCATTGTAAGCGAAATGCTTTTTAAATTTTTATGAGGCTACTTTTATACTTTTGCCTGAAAGTAATGTGATGCCTCCTGGGCGGCCATTTATGTATACATGTGTATAACCTGAAAGATTGCAGTCGTCGGCTTCAACCCCCACACATATAATGCGGAGGTGTTCGCAGAAACACGCGTTCACACTTAACCCAATGTCTTGGTCCTATTAAGGAGGTTATAGCGGAGCGAGCGAGGCAACCGGACTATAATGCTTTAACACTTTCACTTAGCCATAGGAGTTTGACAGTGGGGCTACTAGATAGCCCCTGGTGGCTCCGCACTCTCCCGATCCCGGGGTGCGTATATGCCTGGACGGAAAGTGGCCCTTCGTTAAGGCAGAGGAATTCTAACATTCCCATGGGTCATCGAGTGGTTGACCAGTCTCACGCTAGATCATGACAGTCAGTTTTTGGCTTTCTCTACTGAGGTGCTCGTCCGGATAAACCAGGGCACAATCACAGTAGTTCTCCTGGTGCTACCTTAGCCGGTGAAGCGGAACGTAAGGCACCAAAACACAGGAGCCGGGCAAACCCAACATTTGACCAAAGACTATGATTCGGAGCTGATGCATATAGGGCCAAACTCGCGACGCCGAACACTCCCTAGGGTATTCGGTCTTTGTGGTATAAATTGGGCCTGAAGAATGGCCTTTGTAAGAAGCCCCTTGTGTCCAGGTACGTGCATTGTTCTGGCGTGGCCACATGCCAAGACGTCAGCATCCTTGTCAACGGTGGATATGTATCAACAAGAGACATAAAAAAGGTTTACGCAGGGTCTTAATCTAAAAAGAATCCTTGGGTCGGGTCCCTGCTGCACGTCTGCGCCTGTGTCTCCATTGTGCCGTATCCTGGACGGGTGTAGCGCGATGATCATCTGTAAAAGAGAGGAATTTAGGTAAAAAGGTTGTCGTGCAAAAGGATAGTTTTCTAAAGAAACCATGTATAATTCAAAATAAGAAGAAATCGCCACTCGTCTACGTGCGTTGAGCCCCTTGTACTTTTTAAAGATAGGGGTGTGACCGTCTATTTGATATGAGTAGCAACGCTGGACTTGGTTAGTTGTGTCTGAGGTCTTGACGACCTATTGGATACTTTTGCTGGTCCGGGCGCCTTTAGTGTGCGGCTGCCAAGGCAGCCTCACTCTCTTCGGCGCGCAGAGATCGCTTGATACTTCCGTGTACTGAAATGATGCCACGTGGACCGGGCATCTTGAGTGTTAGGGAGGCATAGTGTGGTATTGCATTAAAGCGAGCGAAAGCTTCGCGTCCGAGTAGTGCTTGATAGCCACTTTTAAACGGAGCGATGTGGAAAGTTAAATGCTCGCGACGGAAGTTGTCGGGGGAGCCGAATATAACTTGTAGTAGGAGGGAGCCCGTGCAACGAGCCCCTGGGCCTGGCGTTACTCCTTTAAAGGTAGTATTGCTATGGTGAATTTGTGTTGGGTCTAACCCCATCCCGTGGATTGTATCCTGATATATTAGGTTTAGGCTACTGCCGCCATCCATCAAGACTCGTGTGAAGTGGTATCCGCCAATTACTGGGTCTAATACCAGTGCAGCCCATCCTGCATGCCGGATACTTGATGTGTAATCACGATGGTCGAAGGTGATCGGTTGAGACGACCAGTGGCGGGACTTCACGGTGACGGGCACTTGGGTATATTTTTCAGGGAGTGTCGCATTGTTTTTTCTCTTGATCACGTGTAACACGTTTACTGTTTTGACTTCGGGTGGAAATTTCTTTTGTTCCCCCTTGTCTTGCTTGGGAGGCTCGTCCTCGTCTTCACTTGGTGTATCTTCCCCCTTGTGTATGGCGTTAAGCTTGCCGGACTGCTTGAAGACCCAACATTCTCTGTGGGTATGATTAGCAGGTTTGCTAGGGGTACTATGGATCTGACATACTTGGTCCAGAATTTTGTTGAGGCTGGACAGTTCATCCCTGGTGCCTTTGGAGGGCGGCTTTTGGTTTGGCCGATGGACTTTGAATCCGGCATTTACTGCCGTGCCCTTCGTGCTGTCTTCTTTATGCCGGCGTTTGTTATTGCTGTTGCGCCGTGATCTCCCGTTTCCATCTCTAACTTCAGATGTACTAGGGTCGCTGGTACTGCATCTGGCTAGCCAGCTATCCTCACCCACGCAAAAGCGGGTCATGAGGTTTGTTAATGCGGCCATCGTTCTCGGCTTGTTTTGGCCGAGGTGTCTGGCGAGCCATTCATCGCGGACGCTGTGCTTGAAAGCCGCTAAGGCTTCGGCGTCCAGACAGTCGACAATCTGGTTCTTTTTGGTAAGAAACCTATTCCAAAGCTTTCGGGCTGACTCTCTGGGCTGTTGAGTTATGTGGCTCAGGTCGTCCGCATCCGGAGGTCGGACATAAGTCCCTTGAAAGTTTGCCCGAAAGGCGTCTTCAAGCTCTTCCCAACTTCCAATGGAGCTTTCGGGGAGGCCTTTGAGCCAGTGACGAGCTGGCCCTTTGAGTTTGAGAGGTAAGTACTTGATGGCATGGAGGTCATCCCCTCGAGCCATATGTATATGAAGGATATAGTCCTCAATCCAGACCCCAGGGTCTGTTGTTCCGTTGTATGCCTCTATCTTTACGGGCTTGAATCCCTCTGGAAATTCATGGTCCAGCACCTCATCGGTGAAACATAGGGGGTGTGCGGCACCCCTGTAGCCGGGTGTGCCGCGTTGTTCGGATGTTTGTTGTGTTGCATTGTATGCTGGGGCGCGCTTGCGTGGTCCATAGATGGATCTTGTTGCACCGTCCTTTGCGTGCGAGCCCTCGCATGGGTCGTGTGTTGTATTGTGAGCGGCGTTGAATGCCGTTCTGTGGTGGTAGAGGGGTCGTCTATCCGACCAGGTGGCTGCTTTGATATTTGGTTGTGGGGGGTCTGACGCCTCCTCATCAAATTCGGGTAGCAGCTTCCGCTTTGGGTAGCTCTTGGAGGGGCGATTGTCGCCGTACCTTGCTACAGTGTTGAGTATTTTGCTCCATCTGAATTGGAGCATGTTTTGCGCGGCCTTGAGCCTCCGCTTTTGCTTTTTGAGGCTCCTTGCGGTGGCACGAGCCTTTTACGGGCATTCTGCTGCTCCGGGTGCCTGTCCGGCGTTATGTCGTCCGGACCATTATCATTGATAAGATTTGTTTGTTCGGTTTGATTATCCAGATTGCCGTTGTCTGGCAGCGGTTCGCCCTGCTCCAGCGCTGGATCAGTGTGATCGCCATTTCTGTCAAGGCAGGATTTGGGGCGGCGCTTGCGTCGCTGCTTTAACTGCTTTTCGAGGGAACAATCCTTCGGTGCGTCCTTCCGTTCCTCGCCGTCATCTTTGGGTGCGTCCACCATGTATACGTCATATGACGAGGTGGCGTCCCAGGGCTCGATAGGTGCTGATTCTTCATCGTCTCCTTCATCGGCGTCCATACCGTCAATGTCTTTGGAGTCGAAGTCGAGCATGTCGGTTAAGTTGTCGATAGTGGCTACAAAGTGGGTGGTGGGTGGGTTTTGAATTTCTTCATTGTCCGTACCCCAACCTTGCTCACCGTAGTCCGGCCAGGGCCCTCCTGATAAAGAGAGAGACTTCAGTGACTTCAGGATATCGCCGAAAGGCGAGTGCTGAAAGATGTCTGCGGCAGTGAACTCCATGATTGGCGCCCAATCGGATTTGACTGGCAGGGGCGCGGAGGGTTCGGAGTCCGGCTCCTTGGAGTCACGAGCCTCGCAGAGTACGGGGCTGGTGTTCGGCTCAACCGCCATTGGGATCACAGCCCCCGAGGTGGCGTCCAACAGCCCATCCTCGATCGGTGCGATTGGCTCCGAACTAAGGGTCGGAGCCGATGCAGGTGCGGCCTCCAGGGCACTGTTTGGCGGCAGAGCTAGATCATGCTCGTCGTGACAGTGCGGCGTGCTCGGCAGTGGTTCGAATCCGTCGAAGATCAAGTCCCCGCGGATGTCAGCCGTGTAGTTTAAACTTCCGAATCTGACCTGACAGCCAGGGGCGTAGCTTTCGATCTGCTCTAGATGGCCAAGTGAATTGGCCCGCAGTGCAAAGCCGACAAAGACGAAGATCTGTCCGGGAGGAAGGTCTCACCCTAGACTGCATCGCCATTGATGATCGTAGGAGCCATCGGGCCTGACGGCGACGGCACAGAGGAACTCTCAATGAAAGCACCAATGTCAGTGTCAAAACCAGCGGATCTCGGGTAGGGGGTCCCGAACTGTGCGTCTAGGCCGGATGGTAACAGGAGGCAAGGGACACGAAGTTTTACCCAGGTTCGGGCCCTCTCGATGGAGGTAAAACCCTACGTCCTGCTTGATTAATATTGATGATATGGGTAGTACAAGAGTTGATCTACCACGAGATCAGAGAGGCTAAACCCTAGAAGCTAGCCTATGGTATGATTGTAGATGTGTATGTTGTTCTACGGACTAAAACCCTCCGGTTTACATAGACACCGGATAGGGTTAGGGTTACATAGAGTCGGTTACAATGGTAGGAGATCTAAACATCCGTATCGCCAAGCTTGCCTTCCACGCCAAGGAAAGTCCCTTCCGGACACGGGACGGAGTCTTCAATCTTGTATCTTCATAGTCCAGGAGTCCGGCTTGAAGGTATAGTTCGGCTATCCGAACACCCCCTAATCCAGGACTCCCTCATAGAGGAACTCTCAATGAAAGCACCAATGTCGGTGTCAAAACCGGCGGATCTCGGGTAGGGGGTCCTGAACTGTGCGTCTAGGCCAGTTGGTAACAGGAGGCAAGGGACACGAAGTTTTACCCAGGTTCGGGCCCTCTTGATGGAGGTAAAACCCTACGTCCTGCTTGATTAATATTGATGATATGGGTAGTACAAGAGTAGATCTACCACGAGATCAGAGAGGCTAAACCCTAGAAGCTAGCCTATGGTATGATTGTCGTTGTGTATGTCGTCCTACGGACTAAAAACCCTCCGGTTTATATAGACACCGAATAGGGTTAGGGTTACATAGAGTCGGTTACAATGGTAGGAGATCTGCATATCCGTATCGCCAAGCTTGCCTTCCACGCCATGGAAAGTCCCTCCCAGACACGAGACGAAGTCTTCAATCTTGTATCTTCATAGTCCAGGAGTCCGGCTGAAGGTATAGTCCGGCCATCCGGACACCCCCTAATCTAGGACTCCCTCATCCAGAGTCTCATCCCGACTTGTGGGGGAATCATAGTCTCCATCATCCTTTCCTCACTGGGACAATGCTCTAATAATGATGATCATCACACTTTTATTTACTTACAACTCAAGAATTACAACTCGATACTTAGAACAAGATATGACTCTATATGAATGCCCCCGGCGGTGTACCGGGATGTGCAATGACTCATGAGTGACATGTATGAAAGAATTATCAATGGTGGCTTTGCGACAAATACGATGTCAACTACATGATCATGCTAAGCAATATGACAATGATGAAGCGTGTCATAATAACGAAACAGTGGAAAGTTGCATGGCAGTATATCTCGGAATGGCTATGGAAATGCCATAATAGGTAGGTATGGTGGCTGTTTTGAGGAAGGTATATGGTGGGTGTATGGTACCGGCGAAAGTTGCGCGGTACTAGAGAGGCTAGCAATGGTGGAAGGGTGAGAGTGCGTATAATCCATGGACTCAACATTAGTCATAAAGAACTCACATACTTATTGCAAAAATCTATTGAAACAAAGTACTACGCGCATGCTCCTAGGGGGATAGATTGGTAGGAAAAGACCATCGCTCGTCCCCGACCGCCACTCATAAGGAAGGCAATAAATAAATAAATCATGCTCCGACTTCATCACATAATGGTTCACCATACGTGCATGCTACGGGAATCACAAACTTCAACACAAGTATCTCTCAAATTCACAACTACTCAACTAGCATGACTCTAATATCACCATCTCCATATCTCAAAACAATTATCAACTATCAAACTTCTCATAGTATTCAACACACTCATAAGAGAATTTTATTATTCTTGAATACCTACCATATTAGGATTTTAAGAAAATTACCATGCTATTTAAGACTCTCAAAATAATATAAGTGAAGCATGAGAGTTCATCTATTTTTTTCAAAATAAAACTACCACCATGCTCTAAAATATATAAGTGAAGCACTAGAGCAAATGACAAACTACTCCGAAAGATATAAGTGAAGATCAATGAGTAGTCGAATAATTATGCAACTATGTGAAGACTCTCTAACATTTAATAATTTAAGATCTTGGTACTCTATTCAAACAGCAAGCAAAGCAAATAAAATGACATCTAAGAATAGCAAACATCATGTGAAGAAGCAAACACTTAGGATCAACTGATACTAACCGATAATTGTTGAAGAAGAAAGGTGGGATGCCAACCGGGGCATCCCCAAGCTTAGATGCTTGAGACTTCTTGAAATATTATCTTGGGATGCCTTGGGCATCCCTAAGCTTGAGCTTTTGTGTCTCCTTAATTCCTCTCATATCACGGTCTCCCTAAATCTCAAAAGCTTCATCCACACAAAACTCAACAAGGACTCGTGAGATAAGTTAGTATAAACCATTGCAAAAACCTTATCATACTCTACTGTAGCAAATCACTAAAATTATTATTTAAAATTGCATGCTAAATGCCTCTGCATATTTAATATTCCTATCCTCAAATAGAATCATTAAAGAAGCAAACATATGCAAACAATACAAACATAACAGCAATCTGCCTAAACAGGATAGTATGTACAGAATGCAGAAACATCCATACTTCCCTAGATCCAAAAATTATGAAAGAAAATTCCCACTGTAGTAAATTTATCATATCTTAATATGCAAAAGGTTTCAACATTTTATCACATTCTGACTTTTCTAGGGAATTATTGCAACAGCGGTAAACTTTCTGTTTTGAAACAGCAACATGTATACTTGTAACATAGGCATAGTAAAGGCTATCAATGTCACTGTTATTGAAATAAAAGATGCAAAAGATTGTTCTAAATAACAGCATGAAAATCCTAAAAAAATAAATTGATGCTCCAAGAAAAACACATATCATGTGGCGAATAAAAATATAGTTCCAAGTAAAGTTACCGATGAACGAAGACGAAAGAGGGGATGCCTTCCGGGGCATCCCCAAGCTTAGGCTTTTGGTTGTCCTTGAATATTACCTTGGGGTGCCTTGGGAATCCCCAAGCTTAGGCTCTTGCCACTCCTTATTCCATAGTCCATCGAATCCTTACCCAAAACTTGAAAACTTCACAACACAAAACTTAACAGAAAACTCGTAAGCTCCGTTAGTATAAGAAAATAAATCACCACTTCAAGGTACTGTAATGAACTCATTATTTATTTATATTGGTGTTAAACCTACTGTATTACAACTTATCTATGGTTTATAAACTATTTTACTAGCCATAGATTCATCAAAATAAGTAAACAACACATGAAAAATGGAATCTGTCAAAAACAGAACAGTCTGTAGTAATCTGGATCAAACGTATAATTATGGAACTCATAAAATTCTCAAATAAATTTCTGGACCTGAGGAATTTATCTATTAATCATATTCAAAAAGAATTAACTAAATATACCTCTCGAAATAAAAATGGCAGCAATTCTCGTGAGTGCTAAAGTTTCTGTTTTTTACAGCATGATCGCAAAGACTTTCCCCAAGTCTTCCCAAAGGTTCTACTTGGCACAAACACTAATTAAAAGCATATAAACACATATAAACAGAGGCTAGATGAATTATTTATTACTAAACAGGAACAAAAAGCAAGGAACTAAGATAAAGTTGGGTTTCCTCCCAAGAAGCGCTATCGTTTAACGCCCCTAGCTAGGCATGATGATTTCAATGATGCTCACATAAAAGATAAGAATTGTAACATAAAGAGAGCATCATGAAGAATATTACTAGCACATTTAAGTCTAACATACTTCCTATGCATAGGGATTTTTTGAGCAAACAACTTGTGGGAACAAGAATCAACTTGCATAGGAAGGTAAAACAAGCATAACTTCAAAATTTTAAGCACATAGAGAGGGAACTTGATATTATTGCAATTCCTACAAGCATATATTCATCCCTCATAATAATTTTCAATAGCATCATGAATGAATTCAACAATATAACCAGTACCTAAAGCATTCTTTTCATGATCTACAAGCATAGAAAATTTACTACTCTCCACACAAGCAAAATTCTTCTCATGAATAATAGTGGGAGCAAACTCAACAAAATAACTATCATGTGATTCAAAATTAAGAGCAAGATGACAACTTTCATGGTTATCATTATTCTTTAAAGCATACGTGTCATCACAATAATCATCATACATAGGAGGCATGCTTTCATTGTAATAAATTTGCTCATCAAAACTTGGGGGACAAAAAATATCATCTTCATCAAACATAGCTTCCCCAAGCTTGTGGCTTTGCATATTATTAGCATCATGGATATTCAAGGAATTCATACTAACAACATTGCAATCATGCTCATCATTCAAATATTTAGTGCCAAACATTTTATAGATTTCTTCTTCTAGCATTTGAGCACAGTTATCCTTTCCATCATACTCACGAAAGATATTAAAAAGATGAAGCGTATGAGACAAACTCAATTCCATTTTTTATAGTTTTCTTTTATAAACTAAACTAGTGATAAAACAAGAAACTAAAAGACTCGATTGCAAGATCTAAATATATACCTTCAAGCGCTAACCTCCCCGGCAACGGCGCTAGAAAAGAGCTTGATATCTACTACACAACCTTCTTCTTGTAGACGTTGTTGGGCCTCCAAGTGCAGAGGTTTGTAGGACAGTAGCAAATTTCCCTCAAGTGGATGACCTAAGGTTTATCAATCCGTAGGAGGCGTAGGATGAAGATGGTCTCTCTCAAGCAACCCTGCAACCAAATAACAAAGAGTCTCTTGTGTCCCCAACACACCCAATACAATGGTAAATTGTATAGGTGCACTAGTTCGGCGAAGAGATGGTGAAACAAGTGGTATATGGATAGTAGATAAAGATATTTGTAATCTGAAATAATAAAAACAGCAAGGTAGCAAGTGATAAAAGTGAGCGTAAACGGTATTGCAATGCTAGGAAACAAGGCCTAGGGTTCATACTTTCACTAGTGTAAGTCCCCTCAACAAGACTAACATAATTGGATCATAAAACTATCACTCAACATGCAACAAAGAGTCGCTCCAAAGTCACTAATAGTGGACAACAAACGAAGATATTATGGTAGGGTACAAAACCACCTCAAAGTTATTCTTTCCAATCAATCCGTTGGGCTATTCCTATAAGTGTCACAAACATCCCTAGAGTTCGTACTAGAATAACACCTTAAGACACAAATCAATCAAAACCCTAATGTCACCTAGATACTCCAATGTCACCTCAAGTATCCGTGGGTATGATTATACGATATGCATCACACAATTTCAGATTCATCTATTCAACCAACACAAAGGACCTCAAAGAGTGCCCCAAAGTTCCTACCGGAGAATCACGACGAAAACGTGTGCCAACCCCTATGCATAGGTTCATGGGCGGAACCCGCAAGTTGGTCACCAAAACATACATCAAGTGAATCACTTGATATCCCATTGTCACCATAGATATCCACGGCAAGACATACATCAAGTGTTCTCAAATCTTTAAAGACTCAATCCGATAAGATTACTTCAAAGGGGAAACTCAATTCATTACAAGAGAGAAGAGGGGGGAGAAACATAAGATCCAACTATAATAGCAAAGCTCGCGATACATCAAGATCGTGCCAAATCAAGAACACGAGAGAGAGAGAGAGAGAGAAACACATAGCTACTGGTACATACCCTCAGCCCCAAGGGAGAACTACTCCCTCCTTGTCATGGAGAGCACCGGGATGATGAAGATGGCCACCGGAGAAGGATTGCCCCTCCGGCAGGGTGCCGGAACGGGTCTAGATTGGTTTTCGGTGGCTACGGAGGCTTCTGGCGGCGGAACTCCTGATCTATTGTGTGTTCCGGAAGTTTTAGGGTACGGCGATATATATGGGTGCAGGAAGTACGTCGGAGGAGCCACGGGGGCCCCACAAGGCAGGGGGGCGCGCCCTAGGGGGGTGCCCCCCACCCTCGTGAGCACCTCCTGTATCTCCTGACGTGGAGTCCAAGTCTATCTGGTGGCTTTCGTTCCAAAAATAACTTCTCCAGTTGATTTCGTTCCGTTTCGACTCCGTTTGATATTCCTTTTCTTCGAAACTCTGAAATAGGCATAAAACAACAAATCTGGGTTGGGCCTCCGGTTAATAGGTTAGTCCCAAAAATAATATAAAAGTGGATAATAAAGCCCAATATTGCCCAAAACAGTAGATAATATAGCATGGAGCAATCAAAAATTATAGATACGTTGGAGACGTATCAGTAGGCAATCCATAAGTGGCTCTCATGATAGATTCATATGGTAATTTTATTTTCTTTCTAGGGAAGTGTTCCATGCCCTTTTTTAATGGAAATTGAAATCTAATATTCCCTTCCTTCGTATCAATAATTGCACCAACCGTTCTAAGGAAAGGTCTACCTAGAATAATAGGGCAAGAAGGATTGCAATCTATATCAAGAACGATAAAATCTACGGGCACATAATGCAACGACCAAACCTCAAATGGTCCAATCTCTGTGCTCAGGTGTCATCCCTGGATCAGTAATGTTGACACCACACAGTACTTGAAGGATTTATAACAGAGTAGCAATCACACACTTATTACATCGAGTGTCTCAAAAGAGAACTTATTACAATAAATATGGCTTAAGGCCATCTAATAACGATAACAGCGGAAGGCTTGGAAGATAAGTGAGTACATCAACTCCAACGGCATCACTGAGTATAGAACCACGACCTAAAGGCACCTTAATCATCGTCTGAAAAGTCTGCAACATGAACGTTGCAGCCCGAAACGGGTCAGCACATGGAATATGCTGGCAATGTAGCACATAGAGAGCAATGAAAGAATAAGGCTATACTACATGCATATTTGGCTAGTGGAAAGCTCTATGGTTACAGATTTGCGTAAAGCCAATTTTCCCTACTACAAAGGAATAAATTTTATTTAACTATCATGGTAGTTGTTAAACATTGAGAATGGTTGACGGCATTCTCAATCCCAATTAAGCATCATCATTAAACAAAACCCAACAAAATTAATTAGAGTAACATGATGAGATTCACATGATAATCCAGATACTAGATACTCAAGATGTCCATTACCGGGGACACGACTAACCATGATTAGTTTATACACTCTGCAGAGGTTTGCGCACTTTTCCCCACAAGACTCGATCTCCTCCATTGGGATTCTTGCACTACATGGTGTTTGAGAAATGGATGACCGAGACATAGTCTTTCAGAAGCGCTAGGACCTTACGATCGGGTAGACCGTTACACCTACTTTCCCTACATCTGCTAGTCTACTACTGTAAGAGTTCGCACGACTTAGTCAACTATTCTAGAGCCCATAATAGCTTGTGGCTGCACACGGAAGTTTCTAGCATGAATAATCTCATGATCCCTTTGAGCCTGGGCGGTCCAAAAGAAAACAGGCAATCGCTGGAATACCCAGGTGCCTCAATCCATCCAGATGTGTATTTAAGTTGCCACCTTAGATAAACCATTAATTTAACAATCTCACATCTATCATGGATACACTCACCCGATCCACGTCTACTAGCATAGCATAGCATAATAAGCAACGTAGAAGTAACTCCCAAAGGTTCGATAATAAACAGGTAATATGTACTACCTCAACTACTTCCCAAACCCACAATTTAGTTAGATCCTAACCATCCAATGTGTGAGGATTGATCTAATGCAATAAAAACTGGGTAGTTGGAGGTATGATCAAAGTGTTACTTGCCTTGCTGATGATCCGGGAAACCTAGCGATTCGAAGTAGCAAGCGGCGCACTCCGGGTACTCTATCGCAAGCAAGCAAGCATACAATAAGTACTCAACTAATGCACAGGTAAAACTCGAATAAGAGATCTAACCAGAAAGTTTAACTTAAGAACTCCGGTTGGCAAAAAGAATCAAATCGAATGAAGCAACGAAAGACAAACAACAAAAGAAACAAGCTTCATTTACTATTCTGGATCTAGGGCAATTTTACAGTGGCAAAAACTTGTTTGAGTTGGTTAAACAGAAAGAGGGTTTCGAGACAAAACTCCGGGCGCTTGAATTGCCTGATTTCGATAAACGAGTGAAAAATTATAACGAAAAACGTATCAGGAATCGCGATCAGAAAAATCGCGGATTTAATCCGAGAAAAGAAAAACGACGAACAGATTAACGAATGGACGCTCGCTATCTGGATCTAACCGATGAACGCGTTCGTTAAAACAAACGAACGAGCGAACGCTCGCTAAATAAATAAATCGGAAAACTGATCTATATAAAAAAATGAAACTAAAAGAACCGACGGAAAACCGATCAGTTTTTCGAGAAAAACCGGCGGCGGCAAGGTCTACCTCCGGCGAGCGGCGGGGCGGCGGTCCGGCGGGCGGCGGGTTCGGCCTGGGCGGCGGCGCGGGCGGCGAGGCACGGCGGCGGCAGCGGGGCGGCGAGGGCGGCTAGGGTTTGGGGGGGTCCGGTTGGGCCTCCCCGGCTTATAAAGCCGTCCGGGCCAAGTGTCCGGGTCGGACACGGCCCGCTAGGTTGGTTGCGTTTTTTTAAATAGTTACACTAAAAAACAAAAGAAATACTAAACGGACTCCAAAAATCCCGAAATAAATTTTCCCCGGCTTCTAAAATCAAGCCGCACAGGATGAACATTTATTTGGGGCCTAAATGCAATTTTAAAAAACGCGCATTTTTCCTAAATTCAAATAAAATAGCAAATAAAACCAAAATAAAATCTTATTTGATTTTTTTATTAAATCCTCAATATTTCTTGGTTTTGAGAAAGTCATTTTATTCCCTCTCTCATATTTTTGTAATAGAAATAATTGAAGATAAAATAATTAAAATCAAATGATCCTATTTTCAAAATTTGAGAAAACTCAAATATGAAAATAACCAAATCCCCAACTCTCTCCGAGGGTCCTCGAGTTGCGTAGAATTTTCTAGGATCAGCCAAAATACAATAAAATATGATATGGAATGATGATCTAGTGTATAACATTTCAAATTGAAAATTTGGGATGTTACAAACCTACCCCCCTTAAGATGAATCTCGCCCTCGAGATTCGGTTTGGCTAGAAAATAGGTGAGGGTGGTCCTTCACAAATTCTTCCTCTCGCTCCCAGGTGGCTTCATCCTCTGTGTGGTGGCTCCATTGAACTTTTCAAAACTTAATAACCTTGTTGCGGGTGACTCGACTGGCATAATCAAGAATCTTAACTGGTTTCTCCTCATAGGTCAAATTACTGTCCAACTGAATCGATTCCAGCGGCACTGTATCTCTCAGTGGTATATCAGCCATCTCTGCGTGGCACTTCTTCAACTGGGAAACGTGAAACACGTCGTGAACTCCTTACAATCCTTCGGGCAACTCCAACTTGTAGGCCACTTCTCCCATACGCTCCAAAACCTTGTATGGGCCTACAAATCGTGGCGCTAACTTTCCCTTAACTCCAAAGCGCTTAACTCCTCGAAGTGGAGATACTCGAAGATAAACTCGTTCTCCGACTTCGTCAACTGTCTCCTTGCTTTTAGAATCTACATAGCTCTTCTTCCTGGATTGGGCTACCTTGAGCCTATCGCGAATCAATTTCACTTTCTGTTCAGACTCCTTAATCAGATCCGGTCCAAACAACTGGCGGTCTCCAACTTCATCCCACAACAATGGGGTCCTGCACCTCCTTCCGTACAAGGCTTCGAAAGGGGGCATCTTCAAACTGGATTGATAACTGTTGCTGTAAGAGAACTCTGCATATGGCAAATTCTCGTCCCAACTAGAATCATAATCTAGCGAACAAGCTCTCAGCATATCCTCCAAAATCTGATTGAATCTCTCGGTCTGTCCATCTGTCTGCAGATGGAAAGCTGTACTGAATTCTAGCCTGGTACCCAAAGTTTCATGCAACTGCTTCCAGAACTTTGAGGTAAATTGGGTTCCTCTATCTGATACAATGCTCCTTGGAACTCCATGCAGACATACGATTCTGGTCATGTATATCTTGGCCAACTTTGCACTGGTATAGGTAGTCTTCACTGGAATGAAATGAGCTACCTTTGTCAAACGATCGACTACAACCCAAATCAAGTCATAGCCTGAACATGTTCTGGGCAATCCTGTAATAAAATCCATGCCTAACTTATCCCACTTCCATTCGGGTATCGGCAATGGCTGTAGCAATCCTGCTGGTTTCTGATGTTCTGCCTTTACTTTCTGACATACATCACAAACTGCTACACACTCCGCAATATCCTTCTTCATTCCGGTCCACCAGAAAATATCCTTCAAATCCAAATACATCTTGGTATTTCCTGGGTGAATCAAATATGGTGAATCATGGGCCTCTTGCAGAATCAACTTCCTGATCTCCGGGTCGTTGGGCACATAAACACGGTCTTCAAACCATAAGGTATCGTGCTCATCCTCACGAAATCCTTTAGCTTTTCCTTTGCTCCTTTTCTCCTTGATAGAAGCAATCTCCTTGTCAGTCTTCTGGGCTTCTCTGATCTTATCCATCAAAGTAGACTAAATCTCCAATGCTGCTACATAGCCTCTCGGAACTATCTCCAAACATAGGTCACGGAGATTTTCGGCTAACTCCCTTGGTAAATCTCCCGTCATTGGTGTGTTGACACTGGCGGATTCAGCCTAAGAAAACGGGTTAAGTGATCAACAAGTGGTGGTGGTGGTGGGTTGTTGTTGTTGTTGTTCCCCTGATTCTGATTCTGGACTAGCAACTGCATCAATGTGTTCTGCTGCTGGATCAACTGGGTGAGCTCCGGTGGGAAGGTAAATCCAGGGTCACGTCTCGGAGGCATCTGAGGGTTTAGAAAAGATGAGATTTAAGAATAGAGAGGGGTCTAGAGAGAAAACACTACCCATATGCACATGAGGCAAAAGCAAACAATTCACTTCATTCAATCAATCAATCACACAAGAGCATACAATCGATCTAACTATCGCAAAAGTGCTCGGACTACTATATTTACATGGTGGACTACTACTACTGATGGGGTGGTCTACAAGAAATATTCTTTGGTTGCAGACTCCATGATATCTGCTCCAGCTTCATCAACATAGTCATCATCACTATCATCTGGATCCGAGTCGGTGTCGTCGATGATGATGTAGTCTTCCGGGTGAATATCCTTGGGTTCTTCATCTTCTTCTACTGGTGTAGGGCCTCCCATAAATATTCCAATCTTCTTGATCAGATCGTCATTCTTCTCCACTAATATTTCAATTTCCTCTTCATAATCTTCACGCGTAGCCTTGAGTTCTTCCTCCAGTTCCTTGATTCTTGTCTTTGCCTTCTTTAGATCTATCATGTCGGCGCACATCTCGTTCTCCTGACGTCGAATGTGCTGGTTTAACTCCTGGATAAAAGCTGCAATTGATCTATCCTTCCTGGTGCTGATCATCTCCCAGTGCTCATCTCGGCGCCCACAAATCTGGTAGGTAGTATCCTTGAGATCATTGTGGTAAACTTCTCCAATGCGTCCCATGGCGATGTGAGCTGCCATGCTCTTTCCTAGATTCCAAGTTGGTGCATCAAAAGAAAACTCTATGGGCTCAGTGACTGGCATGAACGTCCTTCCTGGAACTTGAACTTGAATCATCCAGCGCTCTTCTTCAGGTAAAGTGGCATTGTAGGTTCCGGTGAAGCTTGGTACTTCTATGTTCAGATATCTAGTGACTTCCTTCAAATGACGTCCAAAGGGTGTATCTTCATCCGGTTGCGTGAACTTGTTCCTTGCATCCACCATCCTAAAAGAGTAGAAAAGATGAGAGGTCAGAAGAGAAGAGAGTGAATAGTGATCTAGGTCTTTGAGCTTAGTGGTCATGTCCTACAGTCAGCGTGTGCTCTGATACCATCTCTGTAGCGACTAGACCTCAAACAGTCTGATCTCTGTGCTCCGATGTCATCCCTGGATCAGTAATGCTGACACCACACAGTACTCGGAGGATTTATAGCAGAGTAGCAATCACACACTTATTACATCGAGTGTCTCAAAAGAGAACTTATTACAATAAATATGGCTTAAGGCCATCTAATAACGATAACAGCGGAAGGCTTGGAAGATAAGTGAGTCCATCAACTCCAACGGCATCACTGAGTATAGAACCACGACCTAAAGGCACCTTAATTGTTGTCTGAAAAGTCTGCAACATGAACGTTGCAGCCCGAAACGGGTCAGCACATGGAATATGCTGGCAATGTAACACATAGAGAGCAATGAAAGAATAAGGCTATACTACATGCATATTTGGCTGGTGGAAAGCTTTATGGTTACAGTTTTGCGTAAAGTCAATTTTTCCCTACTGCAAAGGAATAAATTTTATTTAACTATCATGGTAGTTGTTAAACATTGAGAATGGTTGACAACATTCTCAATCCCAATTAAGCATCATCATTAAACAAAACTCAACAAAATTAATTAGAGTAACATGATGAGATTCACATGATAATCTAGATACTAGATGCTTAAGATGTCCATAATCGGGGACACGGCTAACCATGATTAGTTTATACACTCTGCAGAGGTTTGCGCACTTTTCCCCACAAGACTCGATCTCCTCCGTTGGGATTCTCGCACTACCACTACAAGAAATATGTCAACTTGCGACCATCACTATTGGTCACTGAAAGGTCATTGTTTTTTTTTGTGACCTTTTTGTGACCAAAAATAGAAAGTCAAAAGCTGGCGGTCGTAAACTGAAATTAACGACCTTCTCTGAGAAGGTCGTGGAATTCCATGACCAAAACAAAAGGTCATTGATTTTATGACCTTCTATTTTGGTCACTAGCTCTCTGCCCAGGCCACGTAGGATCCGACGTGTCAATCAGACGTGGCAAAATTGCGACCAATTGAAAAGGTCGTTGATAAAATTCAGCCCGGTCCAATTCGGTGTTTTACATGGCCTGAGCCCAACAATTCAGCCTTTTTGTATACGTTTTCTTATTAATTTTGGTCAGCTATATGGACCAGGCCCAACTATTCGGCCTTTTTAATTTCTGGGCCATTACTATTAATTTTCTATTTTTAGCCATATTATTTTTGCGCTGGTCCCACTAGTCATATTGGTCCCACTTGTCATGCTGATATCACAATTGGACCCACACATTAGAAATTTCAAAATTTGTCAACCAATTTTCATAAGTGGGTCCCCCTGGTCAGGTTTCCATTTCATAGGTATTGAAATTATATACATAGTCAATATTTCAAACAGATTATAGAGGAAATGAAATTCATCCAAAACAACACTAAATATTACAATACATAATATGCTACTCTGACTAATATTACACTTTGCCTGATATTACAATACATAATATGCTACTCTTGCTGATAGGCTTCACGGCTTCACACTTCATACTTCACCTATGCAAAAAATAAGAATAAGAACCTGTAGGCAGCATCAAACATAGCTTATAAGCAGAATTGACAATAAGCTCAATTTAACTGGTCAACAAATCTTCCATCTATATTTCTATCAGCAGCACACTACATAGGCCACACATTTATTCCTACAGTACAATGAGGAAAAAACAGATTATGGTGTTTGCCAAGTGAGGTAAAAACAGATTATCAGCAGCACACTAGATAGGCCACACATCTATATTTCTATGAGCAGCACACTAGATAGGCCACACATTTATTACATTTACATGGTGGTGGCTGGCTGGCAATCATGGCTGCTAGCTCATGCTGCTAGTGTGCATGCACATCTCCCCGCTGAAACCAACCCAACCCAAACGAAGCAACAGTAGCAAACCACACATGTACCAGTAAACTTCAGTATGAAACAGTTCCTCGCCAAAAGAAACTACCAAATCATTTCCAAGAATTTTGAAGAAACCGCCTCAAGTCGATTCAGCCAAGGATATTATTTTCCACAAGAAAAAAACTATGGTTCAGCTCCCACATGGGCATGGGGTTTTTGGGTTTCAAGACACACATCACAGAACTGGATGGGCATATAGAAGGTACACTATGAATCTACGGCGTCAACTTGCTGGAGTTACTTGTCCTCAGTGATGAGCAACTGCTTCCTCCTTGGGCTTGGTCATCTGGACAGCCAAAAAAACATGCAACTGTAAGAAGATGGATTGATGGTAAAAGAGTGAAGAATTGTGATTCAGTGAACATAAAAGCATATGTACATTATAATACTGCAGACAAGAAAATAATAATCCTAATATGAAGATAAGTGTTTTTCTTATTGATGGCTGTAAGATGGACTGATCATAAAAAGAGAGAAGAATTGTGATTCAGTGAACATAAAACAAGACGTTATTATTCAGCTGTGATACTCGATATTTGACAAGTATGGTTTCATGTATACTCCTACAAGTTAGGTAGATCAATGTACAAGATAAATCGTTTTATATAAAGCGTGTCCAATTAATATCCAAAATGTTATCAAGGAGAGCATAGAAACAGAGTCCCAAAAATCTAATTATCTGCTACGGCGACAGCCACGCGGCAAGCCGACAGCGGCAGGCTGGGGCGAGGGTTGGGGAGGAGGCAAGTGTTCTCAGGTTATTAACAGGGAAACTGGGTGATTAATATCTGTCCAAAAATAAAAATAAAACAACTTAAAATATTGGGTGTGGCAGCAACATCTACTTGTTACTGGAGTCCCAGTTCAAGATGGCCAGAGGCCAATTGACACCATGGAACCTGCACAATTTCCATCATATATAAAGTGTGCTGCACTGCTGCTACAGAAAGTTTCATAGGCTTTCAAGTGAAGGGATACACGTTGTTCAACTGCCGTATTTATTTTTTGTTGTTGGCGAAAGCAATAGCTTAATCAGTTCACTTCTCTAATAGTATGAACAACCTATCACTCAAACAGTCCTTGAGTTCTAATATATTATTGTATTGGTAAAAGAAACATGTCACCACGAAGAGCTTTAACAGTTAGCACCATTTTTATTAGAGAAGTTCAGAGAGAGATTTGAGAAATCTATATTAGAGAAAACTTGAAGACAACATATAGAATTACAAGCTTAACAGTTACTGCTATGACCATATCCCGCAAGCTACAACATATAAATTAATTAGCATTAGTATGATGTATATGGACAGAAATTCTACCTTGCTGTCCGCAAGAAACATGACGGGAGGCGAGGAGATTTTGAGCGGCTCCGTGTCAGCTTCCATCACCACGACAAACTCAGATGTCCCGCTATTAAGAGAACGTGGTCGCTGTGGAAAGCAAGAAACAAAGATTAAAATCGCAGGAGGTGAAATTAACAGGAAGGACCAATGGGCACTGCTAGGGATTGGTCACCTTCATGGGGAACTGAACATCCAACTAGTTTTAGTCAAAGTCTTAAGCATATACATACATACAAATTGAACCAAAAAATCATATGCATGTCTGTACAATTAATTGCAAGGTTATCCAACTTGCAGTTGGAGAGAGTATAAACTAGTTTACTGGTAGTACAACACAGCAGCCTACACAACATTCAGGTTCTCGCACGAATGCTAGTAGACAGACAAGAGTTGACCACAAACAAAGAATGAATCCATCGTATTATGCCAGTAGTAGGTACAGCTTGGCTTCAGTCATAGAAAGGGAACATGAGTTTTCTTGCTTGAACCAAAAGGTTCACCATAGGAATTGGGCATCCAACGTGTTTTAGCCAAAGTCGTAAGCATGAACAAACAAACATACACACAAAATGAACCAAAATCCATATGTCCGTGCAATTAACTATAGGTACTATCCAACTTGCTATTGGACAGAGTAGAGCCTGATTTACTAGCAGCCTGACACAAAATTCTAACTCTGGGCTTGGTGCATGAATCCTTGTAGAGAGACAAGAAAGAGTTGACCACAACAAAGAATTCATTCATGGGATTATTCCAGTAGCAAGTACTGCTTGGCTGCAGTTTTAGAAAGGGGACTTGAGTTTGGTCAAACAAAAAGAAAAAGTGACGCATACTTGTTCATAGATAGAAACTGAACATCCAACGAGATTTTGTCAAAGTTTCAGCACGCACATACAATTTATTTATTTATTTATTTTAGCAAAGTCGCCCCCTGCCGTAGAAAATGTCCTTTCATTCGATAAATAAAAATAGCAAGCATACAACACACACATTACAAATGAACAAGACACTAGAGGTCAGCACACAAGTCATATCAAATATTCTATTAAACTTTAACACATCATGCGGAATTACGAGCTTGACAGTCATCACTATAATCATATGACGAAAGCTACAACATACAAATTAATTAGCAGAGTACTATGATACAACATATGGAGGGAATTTCTACCTTGTTGTCGTCCGTGAGCAACGGGATGGGGGTGGAGGAAGATTTCGAGCGGCTCCGTGTCAGCTGCCATCACCACGAACCCCGACATTCCCTTGTTACGAGTTTTGGTCGCTGGGAAACACAGAGAATAGTGATTAAAATCACAAGAAGTGAAATTAACAGGAACAACGAAAGTGCGTTGCTAGGGATTGGTCAGCTTCAAGGTACAACAAGGAATGAACTAGTTTTACTCAAAGTCTTAAGCATGCACATACATACGAACTGAACCAAAATTTCAGATGTCTGCGCAACTAATTGCAAGTGGTATCCATCCAACTTGCAGTTGGACAGAAGACGTCCTAGTTTACTAGTAGTACAACAGCTAAACAGAGAGAGCATTCATGTTCTGGGCTTGGTGCACGAATCCTTTAAGTGTGTGTCAATAGCAACCTCTAGCGACTTGTACCCAAGTGAGATATACTGACTTAATCTCTGATTCTTAGATCTAGTCCTGCTCGTGTTCTTATGTAAATTAGCTCACCTCTGGTACTTGTCGAACTAACAATCTATGGATTTTGCCGTCTAAGTGAGATCACTATATACTAATTGCACACAGTTGCAGCAGCGCCATCTGCCCAACCACAGAGACGGAGAGAAAAATTGGCAGGAACACGTCACGCCGAACCAGCCACAGAGAAGAGAACTGACTGGGGGCGGTCGGGCGGGGTACCTCGGGGACGGACGACGGGGCCGACGCAGGGGTGAGGGAGGAGGGACGTCGGGGCGTGGTTGGCGCGGCATCCTGGGCATGGGATGGCGTCGGCAGGGAGCAGGCAAGCAACCGTCTGGTGACGCGACCGGGCAGACGAGACGCGTTGGCGTCCCGTGACGGAGGTCCATGGCGTTTGCATGCGGGCAGCCCACCTCACTCTGCGTGTGCGCCTCCGGTGAGGCACATGAAGTGTGCTGGATCTGGGATCTGGCCACTGCATGTGCTGTTGGGCCTGGGTGCTACTGGGGGTAGGGGGAGAAGGGGAGGTGGAGAGGGTGGGGCGTCGGGCGTGTGAGAGGGGAGGGAGCGGAGGCCGGCGGCGATGCGGAGGTCGTCGGCGAGTTGGGTGGCGGCGCCGAGGCGGGTGGGTGGGAGGGGAGGAAGGAATGAACCGGGGAGGCGGTCTGGTTGATGACCACCAGAACAGAGCTAGGGTTGGTGTGGAAGGGTTGATGACTGCCGTTGGATCCTCGAGCATCCGATGATGTATAATCCATGATCCGTGTGATATGTCTATGGACCAATCAGAACACAGCAAACAATTTGAAGACCTTATGACCATCTAAATTGGTCGAAATCAAAGATAAGTTTTTCAGAAAAAACCACTTTTCACTTTTTAGTGCTCAAAATGAATTTTTTTGTAAAAGACCTACCAAATATTTGTTCAAATGATCTCATATTATGCACTCTGTTGGAAAAGGCAGTGCCTAGGAGGCGCTTAGGCACGCCTAGGCGCTAGGCAATGGCCAAACGCCTCGCCTAGGGCATAAATGGAGGTCTAGGCAGGGCAAGCAATGAATTGCCTACCCAAACAAGAAATCATGCCACATACTGCATAGATATGCCAAACAGGTTATATTCCAGTGGGAGAGCCGGTAATTAACTTATTTATATGCCCTAGATTAATATCAACACCCATCTAATAATCACAAATACACTTTGAGTCAAAAATATATTACCGCCTAGGCCCCGCCTAGGGCGCTTAGGCACCGCCTAGGCACTAGGCAAAGGCCAACCGCCCCGCTTACGCCCACCGCTTTTTCCAACCTTGATTGTGCACAAGGGTGCATCTTGGAATTCTAGACAGTGTTGCCTAAGTGAGTTTTCATTTTCTTTGCACGGAAAATTCATTTTCCATTTTCCGAGTGCTCGAAATGACTTTTTTTTTGTGAAGGACCTATCATATATTTGTTGCAAAATTGGACCAAATCAATTTTCTAAAATACTATGCCATATTTAATGCACAATTGACAAAATGGTTGGGTGTCAAAAGTTTTGATCCACTTCTAGTGAAAAAGACAAATTTCCGCCGATTTAGTAGGAACCAGGTCAAATTTGAACCGCAGCTTCCTCATGGTTTGCTCTTTAATTTTTACAAAAATCATTTCTAGGTACATAAGTATCTATCTAATAAGAGAAGCATCAAAAGTTTTCCAAGATTCAACCACTAGCTAGGAACGGTCAAGCCCGCCGTTTTGATCGCATTTTGAAACTGGCATAAAAAATAAAAAAATCAAAAAATTGGAAAACCTTCGCATTGTGTCATTATATGTGACCAAGTTTCTAGAAAAAATAATAAACTTGTAATACGACAATTAATTTAAAAAAGTGATCAATTTTATGGCCACATCCATGGCATAGTTTGTTCAAATGATCTCATATTATGCACAAAGGTGCATCTTAGAATTCCAAACAATGTTGCCTAAGGGAGTTTTCATTTTCTTTGCATGGAAAATTCATTTTCTGTTTTTCGAGTGCCCGAATTGAGTTCTTTTTGTGAAGGACCTACCATATATTTCTTGCAAAATTGGACCAAATCATTTTTCTAAAATACTAGGCCATATTTGATTCATAATTGACCAAATGATTGGGTGTCAAAAGCCTTGATCCACCTCTGGTAAAAACAACAAATTCATGCGGATTTAGTAGGAAGCGGGTCAAATTTGAACTGCAGTTGCCTCATAGTTTGCTCTTTATTTTTTCAAAAAATCATCTCTAAGTACATAAGTATCTATTTAATCAGAGAAACATCAAATTTTTTCCAAGATTCAACCACTAGTTAGGAACGGTCAAACCCGCCGTTTTGATCGCATTTCGAAACAGGCATAAAAAATAAAATAAAAAATTGGAAAACCTTCGCATTGTGTCATTATATGTGACCAAGTTTCCAGGAAAAAATAAACTTATAATACGACAATTATTTCAAAAAAGTGTTCTCAGAAATGAGCTATCATGCGTGAAGATTCGGGGTTTTCAAGCCAAATGATCAATCTTATGGCCACATTCATGGCATAGTTTGTTCAAATATGGCTTAAGGCCATCTAATAACGATAACAGCGGAAGGCTTGGAAGATAAGTGAGTCCATCAACTCCAACGGCATCACTGAGTATAGAACCACGACCTAAAGGCACCTTAATCGTCGTCTGAAAAGTCTGCAACATGAACGTTGCAGCCCGAAACGGGTCAGCACATGGAATATGCTGGCAATGTAACACATAGAGAGCAATGAAAGAATAAGGCTATACTACATGCATATTTGGCTGGTGGAAAGCTCTATGGTTACAGTTTTACGTAAAGCCAATTTTTTCCTACTGCAAAGGAATAAATTTTATTTAACTATCATGGTAGTTGTTAAACATTGAGAATGGTTGACAGCATTCTCAATCCCAATTAAGCATCATCATTAAACAAAAACCAACAAAATTAATTAGAGTAACATGATGAGATTCACATGATAATCCAGATACAAGATACTCAAGATGTCCATTACCGGGGACACGACTAACCATGATTAGTTTATACACTCTGCAGAGGTTTGCGCACTTTTCCCCACAAGACTCGATCTCCTCCGTTGGGATTCTCGCACTACATGGTGTTTGAGAAACGGATGACCGAGACATAGTCTTTCGGAAGCGCTAGCACCTTATGATCGGGTAGACCGTTACACCTACTTTCCCCTACATCTGCTAGTCTACCACTGTAAGAGTTCGCACGACTTAGTCAACTATGCTAAAGCCCATAATATCTTGTGGCTGCACACGGAAGTTTCTAGCATGAATAATCTCATGATCCCTTTGAGCCTGGGTGGCGGTCCAAAAGAAAACAAGCAATCGCTGGAATACCCAGGTGCCTCAATCCACCCAGATGTGTATTTAAGTTGCCACCTTAGATAAGCCATTAATTTAACAATCTCACATCTGTCATGGATACACTCACCCAATCCACGTCTACTAGCATAGCATAGCATAATAAGCAACATAGAAGTAACTCCCAAAGGTTTGATAATAAACAGGTAATAGGTACTACCTCAACTACTTCTCAAACCCACAATTTAGTTAGATCCTAACCATGAAATGTGTGAGGATTGATCTAATGCAATAAAAACTGGGTAGTTGGAGGTATGATCAAAGTGTTACTTGCCTTGCTGATGATCCGGGAAACCTAGCGATTCGATGTAGCAAGCGGCGCACTCCGGATACTCTATCGCAAACAAACAAGCATACAATAAGTACTCAACTAATGCAGAGGTAAAACTCGAATAAGAGATCTAACCAGAAAGTTCAACTTAAGAACTCCGGTTGGCAAACAGAATCAAATCGAACGAAGCAACGAAAGACAAACAACAAAAGAAACAAGCTTCATTTACTATTCTGGATCTAGGGCAATTTTTACAGTGGCAAAAACTTGTTTGAGTTGGTTAAACGGAAACAGGGTTTCGAGACGAAACTCCAGGCGCTTGAATCGCCTGATTCCGATAAACGAGCGAAATGTTATATTAGAACGAAAAACGGATCAGGAATCGCGATCAGAAAAATCACGGATTTAATTCGAGAAAAGAAAAACGACGATGATGAACACGTTCGTTAAAATGAACGAACCAGCGAACGCTCGCTAAATAAATAAACCAAAAACCGATCTATATAAAAAACGAATCTAAAAAACCGAACAAAACCGGCGGCGGCGAGGTCTACCTCCAGCGAGCGGCGGGGCGGCGGTCCGACGGGCGGCGGGGTCGGCGCGGGGCGGCCGCGCGGCTAGGGCGGCTAGGGTTTGGGGGGGGTCCGGCTGGGCCTCCCCGACTTATAAAGCCGGGTGGGCCAAGTGTCCGGGTCGGACACGGCCCGTTAGGTCGGTTGCGTTTTTTTAAATAGTTACGCTCAGAAAAAAACAAAAGGAATACTAAACGGACTCCAAAAATTCCGAAGTAAATTTTCCCCGGCTTCTAAAATCAAGCTGCACAGGATGAACATTTATTTGGGGCCTACATCCAATTTTGAAAAACACGCATTTTCCTAAATTCAAATAAAATAGCAAATAAAACCAAAATAAAATCTTATTTGATTTTCTTATTAAATCCTCAATATTTCTTTGTTTTGGGAAAGTCATTTTATTCCCTCTCCCATATTTTTGTAATAGAAATAATTGAAGATAAAATAATTAAAATCAAATGATCCTATTTTCAAAATTTGAGAAAACTCAAATATGAAAATAATGAAATCCCCAACTCTCTCCGAGGGTCCTCGAGTTGCGTAGAAATTTCTAGGATCAGCCAAAATGCAATAAAATATGATATGCAATGATGATCTAGTGTATAACATTCCAAATTGAAAATTTGGGATGTTACACACAATTCCTATTTGCAACAATAAGAACATCATTAATTCTTCCCATAGGTTTCTTAATAGTGGAATCCGCAAGATGCAAGTTTAGAGAGCAATCATCAAAATCACGGAAATCTAGCAAATCACACAAAGTTTTGGGAATAGTAGAGACACTAGCACCCAAATCACACAAAGCATAAAACTCATAATCTTTAATTTTAATTTTAATAGTAGGTTCCCACTCATCATAAAGTTTTCTAGGGATATAAACTTTCAATTCAAGTTTTTCTTCATAAGATTGCATCAAGACATCAACGATATGTTTAGTAAACGCTTTATTTTGACTATAAGCGTGAGGAGAATTTAGCACGGATTGCAACAAGGAAATACAATCAATCAAAGAACAATTTTCATAATTAAATTCCTTGAAATACAATATAGTGGGTTTAGCATCATCTAGGGTTTTATTTCTTTTAATCCCACTTTTATCAATTCCACCATCAAGATCTAAATACTTCGAATTTTTAGAACGCCTTCTAGGTAAAGGTGGATCATATTCAGTCCCATCATTATCAAGATTAATATTGCAAAACAAAGATTTAATAGGGGACACATCAATAACTTTTAGGTCTTCATCATTATTTTCATAGGAACTAGAAGAACACGCTTTAATAAAAGGCATCTTTCATAGCACGCGTCCTAGCGGTTCTTTCCTTGCACTCATCAATGGAAATTATCATGGCTTTGAGAGACTCATTGATATTATGCTTAGGAGGAATAGATCTAAGCTTTAAAGAATCAACATCAAGAGAAATTCTATCAACGTTCCTAGCCAAATCATCAATCTTAAGCAATTTTTCTTCAATCATAGCATTAAAATTATTTTGCAAAAAAATAAATTATTTAATATTAGATTCAAAATCAGAGGGCATCTTATTATAATTTCCATAAGAGTTGTTGTAGGAATTACCATAATTATTAGAGGGATTACTAGGATAAGGCCTAGGATTGAAATTTCCTCTATACGTGTTGTTACCAAAATTGTTCCTACCAACAAAATCCACATCCATAGATTCATTATTATTCTCAATCAAAGTAGACAAGGGCATATCATTAGGATCAGAAGAAACACTCTTATTAGCAAATAATTTCATAAGTTCATCCATCTTTCCACTCAAAACATTAATTTCTTCTATCGCATGTACTTTTTTATTAGTGGATCTGTCAGTGTGCCATTGAGAATAATTAACCATAATATTATCAACGAGTTTAGTAGCATCTCCTAAAGTGATTTGCGTAAAAGTGCCTCCCACGGCTGAATCTAAAAGATTTCTAGAAGCAAAATTCAATCCAGCATAAAAATTTTGTATAATCATCCACAAATTTAAACCATGAGTAGGGCAATTACGTATCATTAATTTTATTCTCTCCCAAGCTTGTGCAACATGTTCATGATCAAGTTGCTTAAAATTCATAATATCGTTTCTAAGAGAGATGATCTTAGCGGGAGGAAAATACTTAGAGATAAAAGCATCTTTGCACTTGTTCCATGAATCAATACTATTTTTAGGCAAAGATGAAAACCAAGCTTTAGCATGATCTCTAAGCGAAAACGGAAATAGCTTCAATTTAACAATATCATTATCGACATCTTTCTTCTTTTGCATGTCACACAAATCAACGAAGCTATTAAGATGGGTAGCGGCATCTTCACTAGGAAGGCCGGAGAACGGATCTTTCATGACAAGATTCAGCAAAGCAACATTAATTTCACAAGATTCAACATCGGTAAGAGGAGCAATTGGAGTGCTAAAGAAATCATTATTGTTGGTATTGGTGAAGTCACACGATTTAGTATTATCTTGAGCCATCGCGACAAACAAGCAATCCAACACACGAGCAAACAAAAAGCAAACGGGCAAAAGAGGTAAATAGAGAAAGAGAGGGAAGATAGAGAGATAGAGAGGGCGAATAAAACAGCACGGGTGAAGTGGGGGAGAGGAAAACGAGAGGCAAATGGCAAATAATGTAACGCGGGAGATAGGGATTGTGATGGGTACTTGGTATGTTGACTTTTGCACAGACTCCCCGGCAACGGCGCCAGAAATGGCTCGTTGTCGGGAGTCAAATCTTGACTTGCACGAACCTCCCCGGCAACGGCGCCAGAAATTCTTCTTGCTACCTCTTGAGCACTGCGTTGGACTTCCCTGAAGAGGAGAGGATGATGCAGCAAAGTAGCGTAAGTATTTCCCTTAGTTTTGAGAACCAAGGTATCAATCCAGTAGGAGGCTACGCGCGAGTCCCTCGTACCTACACAAAAACAATAGCTCAACACAACCAACATGCTTAGGGGTTGTCAATCCCTTCACGGTCACTTACGAAAGTGAGATCTGATAGAGATGATAAATAATATTGTTGGTATTTTTGGTATAGAGATGCAAAGTAAAAAGTAAAAGGCAAAGTAAAAAGCAAAGCAATAATAAAGTGATGGAGATTGATATGATGAGAAAGAGACCCGGGGGCCATAGGTTTCACTAGTGGCTTCTCTCAAGAGCATAAGTATTCTACAGTGGGTGAACAAATTACTGTTGAGCAATTGACAGAATTGAGCATAGTTATGAGAATATCTAGGTATGATCATGTATATAGGCATCACGTCCGAGACAAGTAGACCGACTCCTGCCTGCATCTACTACTATTACTCCACTCATCGACCGCTATCCAGCATGCATCTAGAGTATTAAGTTAAAAACAGAGTAACGCCTTAAGCAAGATGACATGATGTAGAGGGATAGTTTCATGCAATATGATAAAAACCCCATCTTGTTATACTCGATGGAAACAATACAATACGTGCCTTGCTGCCCCTTCTGTCACTGGGAAAGGACACCGCAAGATCGAACCCAAAGCTAAGCACTTCTCCCATGGCAAGAAAAACCAATCTAGTAGGCCAAACCAAACTGATAATTCGAAGAGACTTGCAAAGATAATCAATCATACATAAAAGAATTCAGAGAAGATTCAAATATTATTCATAGATAGACTTGATCATAAACCCACAATTCATCGATCTCAACAAACACACCGCAAAAAGAAGATTACATCGAATAGATCTCCACGAGAGAGGGGGAGAACATTGTATTGAGATCCAAAAAGAGAGAAGAAGCCATCTAGCTACTAACTATGGACCCGTAGGTCTGAAATAAACTACTCACACTTCATCGGAGGGGCTTGGATGATTATGTATAAGCCCTCCATGATCGATGCCCCCTCCGGCGGAGCTCCGGAACAGGCCCCAAGACGGGATCTCGTGGATACAGAAAGTTGCGGCGGTGGAATTAGGTTTTTGGCTCCATATCTGATCGTTTGGGGTACGTGGGTATATATAGGAGGAAGAAGTACGTCGGTGGAGCAAAAGGGGGCCCACGAGGGTGGATGGCGCGCCTGGGGGGGGGGGGGGGCAGGCGCGCCTCCCTACCTCGTGGCTTCCTATTAATTGGCTTGACGTAGGGTCCAAGTCTCCTGAGTTGTATTCGGTGAGAAAATCACGTTCCCGAAGGTTTCATTTCGTTTGGACTCCATTTGATATTCCTTTTCTTCGAAACCCTAAAACAGGCAAAAAACAGCAATTCTGGGCTGGGCCTCCGGTTAATAGGTTAGTCCCAAAAATAATATAAAAGTGGATAATAAAGCCCAATAATGTCCAAAACAGTAGATAATATAGCATGGAGCAATCAAAAATTATAGATACATTGGAGACGCATCAGTAATGCAAGGGAGAAGATCCAGTAATGAAAAGTAAAAGACGAAGGAATAAACCTCATTCTGGCGCTTTTGAGGAGTTTGTTGAAGAACAGCAGGCGGTTCATTGATGTTCTGGGCCTGACGGCGGCTCTCATGTTGCTGCTTTTTCAAAAGAAAATGAGGGTGCAGATAAGCCAAAGGGTGTGAAAACCTTACTTTCTGGGTTACGACTCGAAGTTTCTATCTTGGCAAATGGGCTGAGTTGGAGGAAATAGTTACCTCTTCTTCCACGGCCTGACTGGCCCCTGTGTCGTCCTGGCAATGATCAGTGTTAATAAGATTATTAAAAAGCTGACCAAGGGAGTCAAGGGTGTGACACCCCAAATTTTTGGCCTTGTTTTATTAATTAATTTTGCCAGGAAATTAAAACTTTTATTTTCTGGGCTCCCTTTTTATTTTTGAACCTTTTTCTCCCTTGTTATTATGGAGTTTTTCCCCAAAGTGAAAACTTTTCAAATATGTTTTTGGACTTGTTTAACCTCTCGATAAAAAACTTTTATTTTATTAGTAGAACTAATTACATAATTAATTTGCTTGATCTTTATTTTCTTGAAAAATGGTTTTTCCAAGGTTACATGGCCATATTTGAACTACAACCATTTGATAAATTCACTTAAAGTTACAACCAAAATTTGGAGATGTCATGTGATGTTTTTAAATCACTTTTATGCAAAAATATATTTTATTCTTGTAATATTTTGAGCTCTACACCCAATTTTCTTCTCTGGTCTAGAGTGCAATTTTGCACTACAACTCATTTAAATATTTCTCTATAGCCTCCACCAAAATTATGGATGTTAGTAGTAGCATATGATTCAACTTTATGCAAAAACCCAGTGTTGTTATTTGAAAGTTTTGAGTGAATCAACCTCATTTTCATTCTGGTCCAACTTGATGGTTTGTACAACAACCATATTTTTGCTTGCTCTTTGGCTCTTGATTCCTTTTCCTACTTGTAGTCCTCCCTGCAAAACCCCTAAGTCCAGGAGCATGCACCCTTTGGATCATTTTTGGTTCATGAAATGATGCCATTTACCTCCTGTCCAGAATTGAGGTTTTGCAAAACTTGCACTAGCAAGTTTCTTCTTTTGGCAAACTAACTTCACCACCTTCTTATGCATCTAAAGAGACCACCATCTGGAGTTTTTGACCACTCCAAGACCTGCCTAGATGCCTCTGTTATTTTGTCAAACACCCTGTGGGCATGAACAGTTTTGGCATGAGTGTAAGTTTGTGTTGTGAACCTGATCCTCTGACCCATCAAACTTGTCCACTGATCTCCTTGCAAGCCCAAGCCTAGACCTGCTAACCCCCAGCTCCAACGGAGCCACCTAGCATGCCATGGCATTTCGCCGAGCAGCTGGTGGGCGTGCACTGGGCGCGCCCAGAGCGCGCCAACTGCAGCCGCGCACACGAGCTGCCGCGTCACGCCCCTATTTTGGCCCACACTGCAGAACCACGCCACGCGCTCCCCTTCTCTCCACAACACGCCAGCCCACCCTGGCGCCCTACAGCGCCACCGCCAGAGCACTTTTGGCGGCACGCAGGCGTCCGCAGTGCGCCCTGCCATGGTCGGCGCCGCCCAAGCCACCCCGGCTCGCCACCTGCCCCTGGGAGCCGCGCAAGCTTATCCCCTCACTCGTCGGCTAGCTCTCGTCGCCTCCACGTCGCCCTGCAAACTACAGAGAGGCGGTTCGCCGGCATCCTCATCCACCGCCGCGGAACCGACCTCGTTGCACTATAAAGAGAGGCCCCCGGGCTCATCCGAGCACTCAGGCGACCTCAGGCCACCCCACGGCACCCCCACAGCTAGCAATCGTCGGGGGAAAGCCGTCTTCCCCAACTCCGGCCGGTTCGGCCGCCGCCACGTCCCAGCTCGATTCACCGCAACCAGAGCCCCTCCCGTCCGTCCAACGCCACCAAATGACTCCACTTCGACTTGCGGAGCCGCCCAGCTACTCAAACCCGACCGGGAGCCACCGCGGTTCAAGCACCCAAAACTCCCGAAGCCACAGGCCGCCGCGAAGCTCGCCGCCGGCGACTCCCTTCATCCCCACCTGACTGACAACCACCGGAAGGACCGCCCTCGAACCGCGGATCCATCCCCACCCTCGGTGTCTCGAACGGTGCCACCGTTCGCCGGCGAGCATCGCCGGAGCCCCGCATCGGCTCGGACAGAGGAAGAGGAGGGAGGAGAGACTGGTCAAACCTGACCAGTGGGCCAGGCGGGCCCACTGTCAGTGACCCCCACACCGGTCTACGTGTTAAGTGAAAGCGTAAAACCCCCAAGTATGTAACCCCTACTTAGAAAGCGTATTCGCGGCTGAAACGTTTTCTTTTTGTTTTATTTTTAAAAATAGTTTTTGACCACAACTTTGACTGCCTATAACTTTTTAAATATAACTCCAAATGACTTGATTCTTTTTCCTACATCTCTCAAATTCTGTCTAGTTTATTTTAAGATTTATTTGAAAATTTTCCAAACAACCTTTTTGTACTGTTTTTTGAAATATGTGTTATTTGCATATTTTTGAAAATAGGATTTTTGAAGAGAAGAAAGCTTTCAAAAGATTTGGAGTGCACCCTGCCTTTCCACACCATGAAGGCAAGCATCTTGAACCCTGGCATAATATTTTTGATGTGTTGGTTGACACGTTTGTAACACCACCTCATTACGGAGAACTCGTTATTTCATGTGGTGATACGATCATTTTGCATGGATGCATATCAGTGATTTTCCTTGCTGTTGGGAATGAATATACTTGTGATGGTAATCATCCTCATGTGCCTTGTATGCATGCCGGAAAGGAATCCGGGAAAGCCTCTGCCTTGGGTAGGAGTGAGCTTGTCGCCGGTCCCCGTCGGGACGGTTATGTCCGGTATGGCATAGTAAGGTATAATGGATGGTGATTTCGTCGGTTGAAATATATTTGATATACATGTCATGCAGGGAACTAATAAGCCTCCTGAGTCGGCCATAGATCGAGTCTTGTTCCGGTAACCCCCATACTTGTTTCGTACTGCCACTGGTCCCTACCGTAGGTGGGGTATGGTTCAGTAAGTTGTTAACCCTTGTCTTGGCACACACCATACAGAGAGGCCATGGTGGAAGATACCGGTTGTAGCCAGTAGGCATGCCACCTGGTCCGGGGGCATGGGTGTATCCGGTTGGGACCGAGAGGGGGGCACCCCTTAGAGTGCGCGATAGAAATTTGATCCCATGCTATGCGAGGTTGTAGCCTCCGCACTTAGAGTTTTGCTTAACAGGTGTCATGGGTGATTCCAGAAACGAGTGAAAGCTGGTGTGTGCAAGTCAGGTGTGTTTCAATTAAAAGACCGTAGACGGAATTAGTCCGATGGACTAAAGGAATCCGTTACTCGTGGGTAAAGAGTACACTCTCTGCAGAGATATTAAACCTATTCGAATAGCCGTGTCCATGGTTAAGGATTACAGTGTGGGATGGGTCAAGTGTCGGTCTTAGTGTCGGTCTTCGGAGGAGAAACCACTAAACTCGAATATTGATGATGACATGTGATATATGATGGTTATGATTGTTATCATTGTGGACTAACCGTTTGCATTGTTCGAAATAATGAATATCCCTGGGACGGTACCACCTCCTGGATATTCACTATGATTATAAGCCCTTTATGTGGCGTCACTCAGACGCCCGACTGTGGCATGTGGTTATTTCATTTACTCATAAGCCCTTTATGCGGCGTCGCACAGACGCCCGACTGTGGCATGTTTGTTATTTCATTTTCTTATAAGCCCTTTATGTGGCGTCGCTCAGACGCCCGACTGTGGCATGCTTGTTATTTTATTTATTTTATAAGCCCCTTACGTGGTGTCGGTAAGACGCCCGATTGAGGCATGCTCACTTTTACTATCCTTTCGAGACGTCGCTTCAGACATCCGATCGGTACATTTTATTTCTATTCTGTCATTGCATATTCCGGTTGCATATAAATAACCTGCTTGCATGCATCAAGATTTTATTTATGACTGACGATGTGATCATAGAATATTTCAGTGTATGTTGATCAATTATATTATACCTGTGTTCTAAATGTTTGCGAGTACATTCAAAGTACTCACTGGCTTGTCCCTGGCTATTGTCTTGGCCAGATTGCTTGCTTGGAGAGGAGCGTGGTGATGACAGCCTCGGGACCTAAGCAACGGTGATAGCAGCCTCGCGAAGATAGGAGTTAACCTGGTCAGCTGTTCCTGTGGGAAATGGAGTCCCATAGACCATGGTGATCCACAAACCGCTTCCGCCCTCAACCACTAGAAACCATTTGATGTACTCATAGGCCACAATGGTCTTGTACTACATATTTTGCACTTTTGCTTGGAAATTTCTGTAACAAGTTGGTGCCTCATCAGCTAACAGTAATCCTGGGGCTGGTGAGCACAGTGACCCTTTTCTGGAAATTAAAGCCCGGAAAACCAGTCGCGACAAACTTGGTATCAGAGCCAGGCTGACCATTGGCTAATCCTATCTTAGCCAGGTCAATAAACTTAGGTAAACCAACCCACCAGACCTCAGCCAAACCCCAGTCAAGCTTCCCTTGCAAGATAGCCACACCGTGACCCGACACCTTTTGGCAGTCGGTGCCCAACCTATCAACCCAACCTGTCGCTCATGCACCAGTGACTGAATCCTGAATAGTCTTTTCGCAAGCGTGCGAAGGAAGACTCCGTCCCCTTTTCTATAAAAGGGCATGCTAGCCTCAACCCAACACTGCACAACCTCTACCCAAACCGAGCTAAAATGCCTGGACCCATCATGCACAATGAGACCACAGCAACCAACCTTGGAGGCTTTGTGACCATACTCGCAAACCTCACCCGTCGTGCCTATGTGTTAGAAGAGCCCCCAGAATATGTTGTGTACCAAGGATCCATGAGCGGTGAGAGCCGTCAATTCTGGGCCACTGTGCACATTTATGGTAGGGGTCTAGCACCCGAGCGCCCCTACAGGTTCACTTGAAGGGCGACTTCCTTTGAGCCACAAGCCATCCAACTAGCTGCTCGAGAAGCTATAGTTCATCTCCGGCACTTGTTGCCCAGAGTTAACTGTCGCTCGTTCCACTACTACCCCAGACGTGAAGGGTATGGTAGACCACCCCAAGTTGCCAACGGAGATCACGAAACGGATCCTGCATTGTTGCACTTAGTGCGCTATGTAGGTGCACTAGAGGAACTGTTTGATCAAATCACCATTGATCTAATCGCAGCTCGTGGAGAGCTGGTTCGTCGAGCCCCAGCGAGAGAAGAGGACGAGCCCAACGCCGACAACCCAGTCGTACTGTTTGGACACCCGATCGAGTCCCTGAGATCTGCCCCAGGCGTCGGCCAAGGTGCTTCGATGACCCCAGAAGTGCTTCGTCGCCTCTTGGGAGCACACTCCAACGGGGTTGTGGCCAACAATCCCCGAGATGGTCATCATCGCTACCCCGAGCCTGCAGCCCCTCAACCCACTCCAGCTAATCCCGACAGTGAGACCCGAAGAGAAGCCTCGACATCCACAAGGCACGCCCGCTTGGATATGAACGAGGTAGACTAATTTACTCGATTAATACCGAGCCTTAGTACGACCACGCCCTGTAATTGTGTGTCGCCATGATTGAATGTTGTTTGCTTGAGCGCCTCGATTTTTTTACCCTGCTTGTGTACGTCGGTGAACGGTTGCATTTTACTTCGAGCGTACCAAAAAACCAACCCCGGCCACACAAAGTTTGTGCTGTGAGTAAGCTTTTGGTTCCAACTAACAGGGAAGAAATTTTCGAAAAAAAACAACCCTTATCAAATCTCGAGGACGAGATTTTTCTTAAGGGGGGTAGTGTTGTGACACCCCAAATTTTTGGCCTTGTTTTATTAATTAATTTTGCCAGGAAATTAAAACTTTTATTTTCTGGGCTCCCTTTTTATTTTTGAACCTTTTTCTCCCTTGTTATTATGGAGTTTTTCCCCAAAGTGAAAACTTTTCAAATATGTTTTTGGACTTGTTTAACCTCTCAATAAAAACTTTTATTTTATTAGTAGAACTAATTACATAATTAATTTGCTTGATCTTTATTTTCTTGAAAAATGGTTTTTCCAAGGTTACATGGCCATATTTGAACTACAACCATTTGATAAATTCACTTAAAGTTCCAACCAAAATTTGGAGATGTCATGTGATGTTTTTAAATCACTTTTATGCAAAAATATATTTTATTCTTGTAATATTTTGAGCTCTACACCCAATTTTCTTCTCTGGTCCAGAGTGCAATTTTGCACTACAACTCATTTAAATATTTCTTTATAGCCTCCACCAAAATTATGGGATGTTAGTAGTAGCATATGATTCAACTTTATACAAAAACCCAGTGTTGTTATTTGAAAGTTTTTAGTGAATCAACCTCATTTTCATTCTGGTCCAACTTGATGGTTTGTACAGCAACCATATTTTTGCTTGCTCTTTGGCTCTTGATTCCTTTTCCTACTTGTAGTCCTCCCTGCAAAACCCCTAAGTCCAGGAGCATGCACCCTTTGGATCATTTTTGGTTCATGAAATGATGCCATTTACCTCCTGTCCAGAATTGAGGTTTTGCAAAACTTGCACTAGCAAGTTTCTTCATTTGGCAAACTAACTTCACCACCTTCTTATGCATCTAAAGAGACCACCATCTGGAGTTTTTGACCACTCCAAGACCTGCCTAGATTCCTCTGGCATTTTGTCAAACACCCTGTGGGCATGAACAGTTTTGGCATGAGTGTAAGTTTGTGTTGTGAACCTGATCCTCTGACCCATCAAACTTGTCCACTGATCTCCTTGCAAGCCCAAGCCTAGACCTGCTAACCCCCATCTCCAACGGAGCCACCTAGCATGCCATGGCATTTCGCCGAGCAGCTGGTGGGCGTGCACTGGGCGCGCCCAGAGCACGCCAACTGCAGCCGCGCACATGAGCCGCCGCATCACGCCCCTGTTTTGGCCCACACTACAGAACCACACCACGCACTCCCCTTCTCGCCACAACACGCCAACCCACCCTGGCGCCCTACAGCGCCACCGCCAGAGCACTTTTGGCGGCACGCCGGCGTCCGCAGTGCGCCCTGCCATGGTCGGCGCCGCCCAAGCCACCCCGGCTCGCCACCTGCCCCTGGGAGCCGCGCAAGCTTATCCCCTCGCTCGTCGGCTAGCTCTCATCGCCTCCACGTCGCCCTGCAAACTACAGAGAGGCGGTTCGCCGGCATCCTCATCCACCGTCGTGGAACCGACCTCGTTGCACTATAAAGAGAGGCCCCCGAGCTCATCCGAGCACTCAGGCGACCTCAGGCCACCCCCATGGCACCCCCACAGCCAGCAATCGTCGGGGGAAAGCTGTCTTCCCCAACTCCGGCCGGTTCGGCCGCCGCCACGTCCCAGCTCCATTCACCGCAACCAGAGCCCCTCCCGTCCGTCCAACGCCACCAAATGACTCCACTTCGACTTGCGGAGCCGCCCAGCTACTCAAACCCGACCGGGAGCCACCACGGTTCAAGCGCCCAAAACTCCCGAAGCCACCGGCCGCCGCGAAGCTCGCCGCCGGCGACTCCCTTCATCCCCACCTGACTGACAACCACCGGAAGGACTGCCCTCGAACCGCAGATCCATCCCCACCCTCGGTGTCTCGAACGGTGCCACCGTTCACCGGCGAGCGTCGCCGGAGCCCCGCATCGGCTCGGACAGAGGAAGAGGAGGGAGGAGAGACTGGTCAAACCTGACCAGTGGGCCAGGCGGGCCCACTGTCAGTGACCCCCGCACCGGTCCACGTGTTAAGTGAAAGCGTAAAAACCCCAAGTACGTAATCCCTACTTAGAAAGCGTATTCGTGGCTGAAACGTTTTCTTTTTGTTTTATTTTTAAAAACAGTTTTTGACCACAACTTTGACTGCCTATAACTTTTTAAATATAACTCCAAATGAGTTGATTCTTTTTCCTACATCTCTCAAATTCTGTCTAGTTTATTTTAAGATTTATTTGAAAATTTTCCAAACAACCTTTTTGTACTGTTTTTGAAATATGTGTTATTTGCATATTTTTGAAAATAGGATTTTTGAAGAGAAGAAAGCTTTCAAAAGATTTGGAGTGCACCCTGCCTTTCCACACCATGAAGGCAAGCATCTTGAACCCTGGCATAATATTTTTGATGTGTTGGTTGACACGTTTATAACACCACCTCATTACGGAGAACTCGTTATTTCATGTGGTGATACGATCATTTTGCATGGATGCATATTAGTGATTTTCCTTGCTGTTGGGAATGAATATACTTGTGATGGTAATCATCCTCATGTGCCTTGTATGCATGCCGGAAAGGAATCCGGGAAAGCCTCTGCCTTGGGTAGGAGTGAGCTTGTCGCCGGTCCCCGTCGGGACGGTTATGTCCGGTATGGCACAGTAAGGTATAATGGATGGTGATTTCGTCGGTTGAAATATATTTGATATACATGTCATGCAGGGAACTCATAAGCCTCCTGAGTCGGCCATAGATCGAGTCTTGTTCCGGTAACCCCCATACTTGTTTCGTACTGCCACTGGTCCCTACCGTAGGTGGGGTATGGTTCAGTAAGTTGTTAACCCTTGTCTTGGCACACACCGTACAGAGAGGCCATGGTGGAAGATATCGGTTGTAGCCAGTAGGCATGCCACCTGGTCCGGGGGCATGGGTGTATCCGGTTGGGACCGAGAGGGGGGCACCCCTTAGAGCACGCGATACAAATTTGCTCCCATGCTACGCGAGGTTGTAGCCTCCCCACTTAGAGTTTTGCTTAACAGGTGTCATGGGTGATTCCAGACACGAGTGAAAGCTGGTGTGTGCAAGTCAGGTGTGTTTCAATTAAAAGACCGTAGACGGAATTAGTCCGATGGACTAAAGGAATCCGTTACTCGTGGGTAAAGAGTACACTCTCTGCAGAGATATTAAACCTATTCGAATAGCCGTGTCCATGGTTAAGGATTACAGTGTGGGATGGGTCAAGTGTCGGTCTTAGTGTCAGTCTTCGGAGGAGAAACCACTAAACTCGAATATTGATGATGACATGTGATATATGATGGTTATGATTGTTATCATTGTGGACTAACCATTTGCATTGTTTGAAATAATGAATATCCCTGGGACGGTACCACCTCCTGGATATTCACTATGATTATAAGCCCTTTATGTGGCGTCGCTCATACGCCCGACTGTGGCATGTGGTTATTTCATTTACTCATAAGCCCTTTATGCGGCGTCGCACAGACGCCCGACTGTGGCATGTTTGTTATTTCATTTTTCTTATAAGCCCTTTATGTGGCGTCGCTCAGATGCCCGACTGTGGCATGCTTGTTATTTTATTTATTTTATAAGCCCCTTACGTGGTGTCGCTAAGACGCCCGACTGAGGCATGCTCACTTTTACTATCCTTTCAAGACGTCGCTTCAGACATCCGATCGGTACATTTTATTTCTATTCTGTCATTTCATATTCCGGTTGCATATAAATAACCTGCTTGCATGCATCAAGATTTTATTTATGATTGACGATGTGATCATAGAATATTTCAGTGTATGTTGATCAATTATATTATACCTGTGTTCTAAATGTTTGCGAGTACATTCAAAGTACTCACTGGCTTGTCCCTGGCTATTGTCTTGGCCAGATTGCTTGCTTGGAGAGGGGCGTGGCGATGACAGCCTCTGGACCTAAGCAACAGTGATAGCAGCCTCGCGAAGATAGGAGTTAACCTGGTCAGCTGTTCCTATGGGAAATGGAGTCCCATAGACCGTGGTGATCCACAAACCGCTTCCGCCCTCAACCACTAGAAACCATTTGATGTACTCATAGGCCACAATGGTCTTGTGCTACATATTTTGCACTTTTGCTTGGAATTTCTGTAACAAGTTGGTGCCTCATCAGCTAACAGTAATCCTGGGGCTAGTGAGCACAACGACCCTTTTCTGGAAATTAAAGCCCGGAAAACCGGTCACGACAAAGGGCTACCTCCGACTTAGAAGTCTCATCGTCAAGCTTCAGCAGGTCTTCAGCGGTGCTCTTCTTCTTATTTTTAGATCTCCGGGTCGTCTTCTTGGCGTTTATGGCGGCGGCTCTCGCTTTCTTGGCAGCTTCGTGGTCATATTTGGCTTTCTAGAAATCAAATTTGGCCTATGAACAAGTAAAACAAGATGAAAGGTCAGGCAAGTATTAAAAAAACGACTGAGAAAAATACAAAGGAGAGAGATCAGAAGTTCTTTACCTCTGGCACCGGGTTAAGTTTGCAGAAGGGGTTTAACCTGACTTTACTACAGTCTTCATATTTGCCGTTTACCAGAAGAGTTGACATTGCAACAATATCTTCTTCGGGTAACTTAACGGAGCTGTAAGGAAGATAATCATTCAGACCTCCACCATATTCATGCATCAGTTTGGATCGGCGGCTTAAAGGGATAACCCGCCATGAGATCCAACAACGGGTCAGATCAACCCCGGTTAAGCCGTTCCCTAATAAAGCATTAATCCTTTTGATTGATGGAATCAACTTCTTACATTCGGCAGTAGTAAGCTTGTCAGGGAGCGCAAATTTGGAGTCAAGACGCTCGACGCGATAACCCTGCAGTGGCTTCTCATTTGCTGGTGAAGTGTCTTGACAATAGAACCAAGTCTGATTCCAGTCTTTGGGATGACTCGGCAAGACTATGAGGGGGAAGACGGCGCCATGTCAACGTTGAATTGAGATGTCTCCAAGTTCCAAGCTAAGGCCATTGGTGCACTCGTTCTAGCGGTTCAGATAAAAATACTCTCTAAAGAGTTCTACAGTCGGTTCTTCTTGAAGGTAAACCTCACAGAGCACTTGGAAGTTGCAGATATTAGATATGGAATTGGGCCCGATATCTTGAGGGTGGAGGTTGAAAAAATGGAGGACTTCTCTGAAGAACTTTGAGCCGGGTGGGGAAAAACCATGGTTCATGTGGTCAGAAAAGACAATGACTTCACCATCTCTTGGATTGGGCCGTTCCTCATCCGGGTCAGGAGCACGATAAGACATGACATTCTTCCCTGGCAAAAATCGTATGGAGAAGAACTCCTTCAAATTGTCCTCAGTCACGGTTGAGGGAACCCAGTTGTAGACAGTCGGTGCTTTGGACGGCATGATGTTCGAAAATGAACTGAAAGGAAAGCAACATGCCGGTTCAATTCAATGATAATGGTTAAATTAAGTGATAATGGTACAGGGAAGTAATGGCGGCTCAAGTAAGGGCTAAATGTCATATAGGGAAAAGTAAGCCGGCTTCACAACCCGCCATGACTACAGACATTTGAGAAATACCAGCAACAGAATTGATCAAGTGTTGAGACAAACATATTTCTTAACTTCTGGATATTATTATGGATCAAATGTCCGTTCAAAATGGAAAATTTTCTAGACCTAAAAATATAGCACAGACGAATGCATCAGTCCTCATGCGGCCTTTATACCAGAAAAAGGGATCTACTAATGTCAATAGTAGACACCAAACAGCTACCACACAAGCGTATATCTCTTTTTGGATCAATAAGAGGTGGCAGTGGGAGAACTGGGAAGAACCACGAAGAACTACGAAGAACATACAGAAAACCTAGAAGCCCCAAATGCGGATCTGAGGAATAGGAGGGCGAATACTTACGGCCACGAATCCTCCACAGAAGGTCGCTGCCGTTCTCTGAACCGACTCTGGTTGATGCAGCGGTCAAGGTCGATGACGATGAGATGCTCTGCGACGGCGGCGGGGCTCGAGCAGCAGTGGGGGTGCGAGAGGAAGAAGATGAAGAAGAGAGAAGAATGAGAAGACCGGGATAAGCAAACAGGCAGACGCAAAGATCGAGGAAGACACAATAATGACTATCTAACTAAATGGACGCCTCGATTCTCGGAAGGCATTAAAGATGAAGATCCGTTGAGAGATGACGTCATAAAAGTTTTTTGTGTTTTCCAGAGATGACGTCATGGCGGGTTACAGAAACTTCTGTGAGGAAAGGAAGATGTGAAAGTGCAACTATCCCTAGGTGGTTTTGGTAATTCCTAACAACATATAGCTCATTGAGCTAATGCTATCCCAAGATTAATATTTCAGGAAAAGCTCAATGAATGACATGGCATGGATGAAGAAAGTGGATCCCTCAAAATATTAACGACAAAAATATTGGCTCAAGCTCAAAGCTCAAGACTCTACATTTTATATTTTAGTGATCCAAGGTCACATTGAGTCTATAGGAAAAGCCAATACTATCAAGGAGGGATGAGGTGTTGTTTAATGAGGTTCTTGCTTCATAGTGCATAGTGATATGCTCCGAAACCCCCAACTACCTTCCCACATACACATATGACCTAAACCAAAGTCAAACTCGGCCCCACCGATTCTTTCTATCCGGCGCCACTGAGTTCAGATGTCATAGCCACTGCCACAAACCCTAGGCAAATCGGTCTCACCGATAGGGATCTCAGTCACACCAAGATGGGGTTGTAATCTCTCTGTTTCCCTTCGTAACGTTTCGGTCCTACCGAGATGAGCGATCGGTCCCACCGAGATTGCAATGTAAACTCTTTGTTTCTCTTTTGTAACATTTCGGTCCCACCGAAATGAGCGATCGGTCCCACCAAGTTTACCTGACCAACTCTCTGGTTAGCTTATTATCAAAACTGGTCCCACCGAGTTTGTGTAATCGGTCACACCGAGATTATGTTATGCCCTAACCCTAACCATATCGGTCCTACTGAGTTGCATCTCAGTCCCACCAAAAATCCTAACGCTCACTAGGTTTGCTGAATCGGTCTGACCAAGTTTCTCCATTCGGTCTCACTGAGATTGGTAAATTGTGTGTAACGGTTAGTTTTTGTGTGGAGGCTATATATACCCCTCCACCCACTCTTCATTCGTGGAGAGAGCCATCAGAACATACCTACACTTCCAATACACATTTTGTGAGAAAGAACCACCTACTCATGTGTTGAGGCCAAGATATTCCATTCCCACCATATGAATCTTGATCTCTAGCCTTCCCTAAGTTGCTTTCCGCTTAAATCTTCTTTCCACCAAATCCATATCCTGTGAGAGAGAGTTGAGTGTTGGGGAGACTATCATTTGAAGCACAAGAGCAAGGAGTTCATCATCAACACACCATTTGTTACTTCTTGGAGAGTGGTGTCTCCTAGATTGGCTAGATGTCACTTGGGAGCCTTCGACAAAGATTGTGGAGTTGAACCAAGGAGTTTGTAAGGGCAAGGAGATCGCCTACTTCATGAAGATCTACCACTAGTGAGGCAAGTCCTTCGTGGGCGATGGCCATGATGGGATAGACAAGGTTGCTTCTTCGTGGACCCTTCGTGGGTGGAGCCCTTCGTGGACTCGCGCAATCGTTACCCTTCGTGGGTTGAAGTCTCCATCAACGTGGATGTACGATAGCACCACCTATCGGAACCACGACAAAAACATCCGTGTCTCCAATTGCGTTTGAATTCTCCAAACCCTTCCCTTTACATTCTTGCAAGTTGCATGCTTTATTTTCCACCGCTCATAGACTCTTTGCATGCTTGCTTGAATCATGTTAAGATTGCTTGACTTGTGCTAAGATAGCTAAAATCTGCCAACGACTAAAATTGGGAAAAGGATAGATTTTTATTTGGTCAAGTAATCTAATCACCCCCCTCTAGACATACTTTCGATCCTACAAGTGGTATCAGAGCTCTGGTCTCCATTTTCTTTGATTTCCACAGCTTTTGGTGGTCATAGCCTTGGTTTCACAACCTAGGAGAGTATGGCCTCTAGCGAGGGAAATTATCACCGTAGAGGTCCTTACTTTGGTGGTACTAATTTTGCTAGTTGGAAGCATAAGATGAAAATGCATATTCTTGGACATAACCCCGCCATTTGGGCTTGTGTGTTGGCTTGCAAGGTGAATTATTTGATGGGAGAGAACCGAATCGTGAAGCTACCGCGGATGAGTTGAAGAAGCTACAGTACAATGCTCAAGCTTGTGATATCCTCTTCAATGGATTGTGCCCCGAAGAATTCAACAAAATCAGCCGTCTTGAGAATGCAAAGGAAATTTGGAATACTTTGATTGACATGCATGAAGGTACCGACTCCGTCAAGGAATCCAAGTTGGATGTGCTTCAAAGTCAACTTGAAAAGTTCAAAATGAAGGATGGTGAAGGTGTCGCTGAAATGTACTCTAGGCTTGCTCTTATCACAAATGAGATTATTGGCTTAGGAAGTGAAGAGATGACCGACAAATTCATCATCAAGAAGATCCTAAGAGCCTTGGATGGAAAATACGATTCCGTATGCACATTGATCCAAATGATGCCAAATTACAAAGATCTCAAGCCAACGGAAGTCATTGGAAGAATTGTTGCTCATGAGATGTGACTCAAGGATAAGGAGGAGCTCCATAACAAGTCAAGTGGTGCTTACAAAGCCTCATGTGAAGCCCCCACATCATCAAGTGAGAAACAAACCTTCAATGAAGAATTGAGCTTAATGGTGAAGAACTTCAACAAGTTCTACAAGAATAGAAGCAAAGAGAGAAGTTCCAAGTCAAGGTCCTACAATGACAAAAGATCTTCTAGTCGAGAGTGAAACTGCTACAATTGTGGAAGACCCAGACACTACTCCAATGAGTGTTCGGCTCCCCACAAGAGAAGAGAAGGTTCTCCCAAAAGAAGAAGTAGAAGAGAAGAATCATCGCAAGGGAGAGAAGGAGTAGGGATGATCGATATGAACGAAGACACCCTCGAAGAAGCAAGGATTCGGAAAGGAAGGACAAGTCATCAAGGAGCTACACAAAATGAAGACATCAAGCTCATGTTGGTGAATGGGTATCCGGCTCCGACTCCGACAATGACTCTGAGAGAAGCTATCACTCCGACTCCGAATATACTCAAGATGAAGGTGTTGCCGGACTAGCACTTGTGTCAACCAACTCCTACGACATATTTGATTCACCAAATGAAGGAATTGGAAGATGCTTCATGGCCAAAGGTCCAAAGGTATCACACCCCGAGTATGTTGATTTCAATAGTGATGAAGATGACTTGTTAGGTGATGATGATTTACTTGTTGACAACTATAGTGATGAATACTATGATGAAACGAATGACAATGATAAGGAGAAGATTGAGTCTCTAACTAAAGAACTAAACACTCTTAAGTTAGCTCAAGAAACTATCTTAGGAGATCATCGAGAACTTTTAAGGACTCATGAGAAATTACGTTTTGAAAAGCTCAACCTTGAGAAAGAGCATGAGTTCTTAAAGGCAATCAATGATGATCTTCGCAAGAAAAGTTCTTCTTACATTGCCAAGCGTTTACTCTTATCCACTTAGTTGCCTCAAGTCAAGTCTAGTAACAAGAACAAGAAAGATTCTTCCTCTAGTAGTAACAATAATCATGCTAAATCCAATGTTGTTGCTTCTAGTGGTTCTCTTGATTCCACTAATGACTCTCTTAGCCAAGTTACACTTGAGCAAGAAAATAGCTTATTGAAGGGAATTATAGAGAAAGGTGTTTACAAGAGCCTTGCCGGGAGAAAGCAATTCGAGGAAATTGTACGCAAGCAAGGAAGGCACCAGAAGAATCAAGGTATTGGTTTTGAACGAAAGTTCAATGCCTATCTGAGTTGGAGTTCATTAAATAATTTGATTAGATGAACTTCATTATCATGAACTTAGTGTAAAATTGTCTTTACAATCTATCTTGTAGACCCAATGGCACACGCTAATGCTGCCCTCAACTTCAACACGTTCCTAGAGAAAACCAAGCTGAAAGACGATGGAAGCAACTATACGGACTGGGTCCGTAACTTGAGGATCATCCTCATAGCTTCCAAGAAAGCATATCTCCTTGAAGCACCGTTAGGTGATGAACCCATTTTCCCAGCAACTCAAGACGTTATGAACGCATGGCAGTCACGTAGTGATGATTACTCCCTGGTTCAGTGCGGCATGCTTTACAACTTAGAACCGGGGCCCCAAAAGCGTTTTGAGCAACACAGAGCATATGAGATGTTCCAAGAGTTGAGAATGGTTTTCCAAGCTCATGCCCGGGTCAAGAGATATGAAATCTCCAACAAGTTATTTAGTTGTAAGATGGAGGGAAACAGTTCTGTCAGCGAGCACATACTCCAAATGTCTGGGTTGCACAACCGCTTGTCTCAGTTGCGAGTTAATCTTCTAGATGACTCGGTCATTGATAACCCACAAGTATAGGGGATCGCAATAGTTTTCGAGGGTAGAGTATTCAACCCAAATTTATAGATTCGACACAAGGGGAGCCAAAGAATATTTGAAGGTATTTGCAGTTGAGTTGTCAATTCAACCACACCTAGAGATTAATTATCTACAGCAGCATGATCAGTAGCAAAGTAATATGATAATTTTGATAATAGTGACAACAGTAACAGTAACGGTAACAATGATAGCAGTAGTTTTCTAGCAAGTGCAACAGTAACAATAGCAGTAGTAACTTAGCAAGAACAATATAAGATAAATTCATAGGCATGGGATCAGTGACTTGTTGGATGATATTCATCCTGAGACAGTTATAAGCTAGGGCGATACAGCACTAGCTCCAGTTCATCAATATAATGTAGGCATGTATTCCGTAAATAGTCATACGTGCTTATGGAAAGAACTTGCATGACATCTTTTGTCCTACCATCCCGTGGTAGCGGGGTCCTATTGGAAACTAAGGGATATTAAGGCCTCCTTTTAATAGAGAACCGGAACAAAGCATTAACACACAATGAATACATGAACTCCTCAAACTACAGTCATCACTGGGAGTGGTCCCGACTATTGTCACTCCGGGGTTGCTGGATCATAACACGTAGTAGGTGACTATAACTTGCAAGATCGGATCTAGAACATGGATATAATGGTGATAACATAGACGTTTCAGATCTGAAATCATGGCACCCGGGCCCAGAGTGACAAGCATTAAACATGGCAAATTCATAGCAACATCAATCTTAGAACATAGTGGATACTAGGGATCAAGCCCTAACAAAACTAACTCAATTACATGATGAATCTCATCCAAATCCTCACCGACCAGCGAGTCTATGAAGGAATTACTCACTCCCTGTGGGGAGCATCATGGAATTGGCGATGGAGAAGGGTTGGTGATGAAGAAGAACGAAGACCCCCCTCTCCAGAGCCCTAAACAGACTCCAAATCTGGCCTCCCGATGAAGAACATGAGGTGATGGCGGCTCCGTGTCATGGATCGCGATAATTCTTTCTCCCTGATTTTTTTCTAGAAAAATAGGATTTTATAGCGTCGGTTTTAGGGTCTGCGGGGCCACCATGTGGGGACAACCCACCTGGGCGCGACAGGAGGGGCACATAACGTGTCGGTCACCCTTGAATGCCTTGTGTGTTATCAAACGTCACAACGTAACTGGGTGATCATAAAGATGCTCTACAGGTATCTCCGAAGGTGTTTGTTGGGTTGGCATAGATCGAGATTAGGATTTGTCACTCCGAGTATCGGAGAGGTATCTCTGGGCCCTCTCGGTAATGCACATCATAAGAAGCCTTGCAAGCAAAGTAACTAATGAGTTAGTTACAGGATGATGTATTACTGAATGAGAAAAAAAACTTGCTGGTAACGAGATTGAACTAGGTATGAAGATACCAACGATCGAATCTCGGGCAAGTAACATACCAATGACAAAGGGAATAATGTATGTTGTCATAATGGTTTGACCGATAAAGATCTTCGTAGAATATGTAGGAACCAATATAAGCATCCAGTTTCCGCTATTGGTTATTGACCGGAGAGATGTCTCGGTCATGGCTACATAGTTCTCGAACCCGTAGGGTCCGCACGCTTAACGTCCGATGACGATTTAGTATTATATGAGTTATGTGATTTGGTGGTCAAATGTTGTTCGGAGCCCTGGATTAGATCATGGACATGACGAGGAGTCTCGAAATAATCGAGAGGTAAAGATTGATATATAGGATGATAGTATTCGGACATCGGAAGTGTTCTAGATAGTATCGGATATTTATCGGAGTACCGCAGGGGGGGGGGGGTACCGAAACCCCCGGGAGGAAGATATGGGCTATATGGTTCATAGGAGGGGAGCACACCAGCCCACAAGGGGTGCCCCCCAAGGAAGGTGGCCGGATTGGAGAAGGGAAAGAGGGGTTCGCCCCCCTTTCCTTCTCTCCTTCCTCTTCCCTTTTGCCCCCTCCGGAAAGAAGGAAAGGGGGGAGGACGAATTAGGGAGGACCCCAAGTAGGATTCCTCCTACTTGGGGCGCCCCATGGCTGCCTCCCCTCCCCCACCTATATATACGTGTGGAGGGGGCGCCTAGAACACACAACATCTATTCCTAGCCGTGTGCGGCGCTCCCGGCCCTCCACAGTTTACGCCTCAGATCATATCTTCGTAGTGCTTAGGCGAAGCCCTGCGCGGAGCACATCACCATCACCATCCCCACGCCGTTGTGCTGACGGAACTCATCTAATTCTCGACACCTTGCTAGATCAAGAGGGCGAGGGACATCATCGCACTGAACGTGTGCAAAACTCAGAGGTGGCGTGCGTTCGGTACTTGATCGGTCAGAGCTAGAAGAAGTTCGACTACATCAACCGCGTTGTCAAACGCTTCCGCTTTCGGTCTATGAGGGTACGTAGACACAGTCTCCCTCTTGTTGCTATGCATCTCCTAGATAGATCTTGCGTGAGCGTAGGATTTTTTTTGAAATTACATGCTACATTTCCCAATAGTGGCATCCGAGCTAGGCCTATGTGTAGATGATATGCACGAGTAGAACACAAAGAGTTGTGGGCGGTGATCGTCATACTGCTTACCACCAATGCCTTATTTTGATTCGGAGGTATTGTTGGATGAAGCGGCCTAGACCAACCTTACATGACCACGTTCATGAGACCGGTTCCATCGATAGACATGCAACTAGTTTTGCATAAAGGTGGCTGGCGGGTGCCTGTTTCTCCTATTTTAGTTGAATTGAATTTGACTGCGGCCGGTCCTTGTTGAAGGTTAAAACAACAAACTTGATAAATCACTATTGTGGTTTTGATGCGTAGGTAAGAACAGTTCTTGCTAGAAGCCCGTAGCAGCCATGTAAAACTTGCAACAACACAGTAGAGGACGTCTAACTTGTTTTTGCAGGGAATGTTGTGATGTGATATGGTCAAGACATGATGTGATATACATTATTGTATGAGATGATCATGTTTGGTAAAATTTATTGGTAACCGACAAGAGCCTTATGGTTGTCTCTTTATTGTATGAAATGTAAACGCCATGTAATTGGTTTACTTTATCACTATGCATTAGCGATAGTCGTAGAAGCAATAGTTGGCGAGAGAACCACGATGCAACGATGGAGATCAAGGTGTCGAGCTGGTGACGATGGAAATCATGACGATGCTTTCGCGATGGAGATCAAAAGCACAACATGATGATGGCCATATCATGTAATATATTTTTTATTGCATGTGATGTTTATCTTTTATATGCATCTTATTTTTCTTAGTACAGCGGTAGCATTATAAGATGATCCCTTAATTAAATTTCAAGGTATAAGTGTTCTCCTTGAGTATGCACCATTGCAACAGTTTGTCGTGTTGAGACACTGAGGGAGTCCTGGACTAAGGGGTCCTCGGGCGTCCGACCTATTGGACATGGGCTGGACTGATGGGCTGTGAAGATACAAAGACTGAAGACTCTACCCGTGTCCGGATGGGACTCTCCTTGGTGTGGAAGGCAAGCTTGGCGACCAAATATGAAGATTCCTTTCTCCGCAACCGACCTTATGTAACCCTGGATCCCTCCGGTGTCTATATAAACTGGAGGCCTAGGTCCGTAGATAAATAATCATAGTCAGACAGGCTAGACTTTTAGGGTTTAGCCATTATGATCTCATGGTAGATCAACTCTTGTAATACTCATATTCATCAAGAACAATCAAGCATGAAGTAGGGTATTACCTCCATAGAGAGGGCGCGAACCTGGGTAAACATTGTGTCCCCCGTCTCCTGTTACCATCGACCTTAGACGCACAGTTCGGGACCCCCTACCCGAGATCCGCCGGTTTTGACACCAACATTGGTGCTTTCATTGAGAGTTCCAATGTGCCGTCGTCAAAAGGTTTGATGGCTCCTTCAATCATCTACAATGACGCTATCCAAGGGGAAACCCTCCTTCCCGGATAGATCTTTGTATTCGGCGGCTTCACACTGTGGGCCAACTCGCTTGGCCATCTGGAGCAGATCGAAAGCTATGCCCCTAGCCATCAGGTCAGATTTGGAAGCTTGAACTATGTCATGGACATCCGTGGAGACTTGATCTTCGACAGATTCAAGACCACGGCAGCCGCTCCCTGCCACCACGATGAACATGATGTAAATCTGTCATCGGTACATACCCAGGAGATAGTACATGTAGCTGCTCTGGCCCTAGATCCGGAGCAGATAGCGCCATCCGAAGACGGGAAGCTCAACCCTGCCGCGGAAGTCGCAGACTCAGCGGTGTTGGAGCTGCACACAGACCTAACTTCAAGTGACATCCGTGTCACCGAAACCATGGACTCGTCTCTGGCTACAGGTTCCGAACCCTGTGCATCCGCATACGTCGAGCTTGATCGGCCATCGATCATCGAATTCAGCTTCGTGGACGTCTTCCAGCACTCGCCTTTGGGCGACGTGTTAAACTAGTTAAGAGGACTATCCTTAGCGGGGGGCTCATAGCCGAATTATATCCGGTTCGAACTGGAGGCTGATGATTGAGAATTTCGCTTCCCACCCATCACCCACTTCATAGCTGTTGTCGAAGACTTAACCGACACGCTCGATTACGGCTCCAATGACATCGACAGTATGGACGACGATGTCAGAGAAGAAGAGGCCCAAAACCTGCCGTTTACCGGACGCTGGACGACCACTTCCTCGTATGACGTATACATGGTGGATGCACCGAAAGAGAATAGCGGCGATGACAAGGAAGATTCGGTTGAGGATAAACCTCCCGAGATACAACCAAAGCGCCGGCGTTAGCGGCGCCGCTCTAAGTCACGCCGTAGCAAAGACAACAACACCGGAACAAGAGAAGACAACACTCTGAACGGTGCCGAAGACAATGAAGACCCCATTCAGCCAACTTCCGAACATGATGAACGGGAAGATGGGCAAGTTAGCCCTGGGAAACATGCCATAAACGATGACTCAGAGGATAGTAATTATCTTCCACTCTCCGAGAATGAGGTGAGCCTCGGCAGCGAGGATTTTATCGTGCCTGAGGAACCTCAGGAGCAGGAGCGCTTTAAGCGCCGGCTAATAGCCACTGCAAGAAGCCTGAAAAAGAAGCAGCAACAGCTTCAAGCTGACCAAGATCTGCTCAATGATAGATGGACTGATGTCCTAGCAACCGAAGAATACGGCCTCAAGCGCCCAACCAAAATTTCCCCGAAGCGCAAATGCCACCTTAGTTCAATGACGAGGCGCGGGAGCCCATACCATCACCGCACAATGCGGCTAACCGCACACCACGTGGCCGGGACAAAGCAGCAACTAAAGCCGAACACTAGCCCACCCCACCTCACCGTAAAGGCAGAGATAACATAGCTCGTGGTCACACATATGACCTTCGGCAGGATTTGGACAATAGAGCAGGACATACCAGATCGATCTACGGATCGCGAGGACGTGCCCCGACATGTGACGATGGCTATCTATTCGGACGTAACAAGCCTAGTCATACCCGGGCCGAAAACCACAGACGGACTCCATCGGAGCTACGTCGCAATGTGGCCCAACATAGAGGCGCCGCACACCCTCTTTGCTTTGTAGATGAAGTAATGGAGCACGAATTCCTAGAAGGGTTTAAACCCGTGAATATTGAATCATATGATGGAACAACTGATCCCGTGGTCTCGATCGAGGATTTCCTTCTCCATATCCACATGGCCCGCGGAGATGACCTTCATGCCATCAAATATCTCCCGTTAAAACTCAAAGGTCCAGCTCGCATTGGTTAAACAGTCTGCCCGAAAACTCTATTGGCAGCTGGGAGGATTTGGAAGATGCCTTCCGCGACAACTTCCAAGGTACATATGTCCGGCCACCGGATGCCGATGACTTAAGCCATATAGTTCAACAGCCCAGAGAGTTAGCCAGGAAGCTCTGGACTAGGTTCTTAGTTAAAAAGAACCAAATCGTCGACTGCCCGGACGCAGAAGCCCTAGCAGCCTTCAAACACAGCGTCTGAGATGAGTGGCTCACCCACCACATTGGTCAAGAAAAACCAAAATCCATGTCAGCCCTTACTGCTCTGATGACCCGCTTTTGCATGGGAGAAGACAGCTGGCTCGCTCGTAGAAGCAACACCGCCAGCGATCCAGGCACTTCCAAAGTCCAAGACGACAATGGCAAACCATGACGGAGCAAACACAAATGTCGTAATGATAAAGAAAGAACACACGACACAATGGTAAATGCCAGATTCAACGGCCCCAAACCCGGTCAATGGAAAAATCCATTCAAGGCAAACAGAGACAGACCATCCAATTTAGACAAGATATTGGATTGGCCCTGCCAGATTCATGGCAACCCCGACAAACCAACTAATCACACCAACAGAAGCTGTTGGGTCTTCAAGCAGGCCGGCAAGCTCAACGCCGAACACAAGGGGAAAAGGCCACCCAGTGATAGCGATGACGAAGAGACTCAACAACCAAATACTGGGGGTCAGAAGAAATTTCCCACTAAGGTAAAAACAGTGAATATGGTATACGTGACACACGCCCCTATAGAGGAGCGTGAGACGCACTCCCTCCGGACCGAGGATCATACTACGTTCCCTCCAGCCGGAGTACAAATCGGTCTTATTAAACCAACCGCATACCTTGTCGGCCATTAAGCCGCCGGTCTCCATTCAGCAGGACCGACCAATTATGGAGCTGGACTAGCAGTTCGGCTTCCGCCGTCTGCCTCATACACCCGCGAAATATGTACCGTGCATACATAACTATGCAGTTAAAATACCATGGGCATCGGCGGAATCACAATACGGACGGGCCTACAAGTACTCCCATAACCTCCTTCTTTTCTTTTCTAACCACTCTTTCTTTTTCATTATCCTTTACCACAGGCGACTCGCAGGCTGGTCATCTCACCGACTCTATCGAAGTTCCGGTTTGTACATTCATTCAAAGCTACTCCCTTTAAGGAGCCCCTTCATCGAGGAAAGGCGGCGCAGACGTGCGACAGGAGGTCCAAAACAACTTTTTGTAGACCACACTCTCTATTTTGCGAGCCTGTAAAGTGCCTTTTACCTCAGCCGTCGACCCTTGGCATGTCAAATAGCCGGGGTCGTGGCGTTATTATATACAAAACAATGATTGACATATCACTCAAGTTCTAGTGAATATAATCTGTATCAAGTATTCACTTTTTCTCTAAAAAACTGCATTTTGCTCCTTGTGTTATTTCACACGCCCTGACATAACTCGTCAGGGGCTCGATATGGGAACAAAATAAATTGCCAACAAGTCCGAACAACTTTATAGCATACTTCGGCGTCATGAGTTTAGCCTTATATGCATTAGCTCTGAATCGTGTCTTGGGTCAATAGTTGGGTTGCCCGGCTCCTGTGCTTGCTACCTTACGTTCCGCTGCTAAGGTAGTAAAGGGAGAACTACTGCGATTGTGTTTCCGGTTCATCTGGTCAAACACCTCAGTAGAGAAAGCTGAAAACTGACTGTCATGATGCGGCGAGAGCTGGTCAACCACTCGACGACTTATTGGAATCTTTCGCGATTCCCCCCGTATTACACGAAGGACCTTTCTTCAGTTCATACATGTAAACACACCACACTGGGATTACCGCGTACATACCAGGGTTTATATCGTAGACCCACCATAAAACTCCTACGGCTAAGTGAAAGTGTTAACGCGCTATAGTCCGATTGCCTCGTTCACCGCATTGACACCTCCTTCATGGACCAAGACGTTGGGTTAAGAGTGATCAAGTGCTTTTCCGAACACCCCCGTATTTTCTACGAGGGGGCTGAAGCCGATGACTGGAAAACTTCCAGATTATACAAAAATAGCCGCACAAGAGGAACCAAAAACTTTTAAGCAAATATCATAATATTATCATAATACTGTCTTTTAAAATTTCAATACATTTCATTCGAATATCATATCTTTCAATCACTGACCCTCTATCAAGCGGGCACCCTCTAAGACGTCCTGGAAATAATGTTCGGGTGCGTGATGGTCCTTACCCTTGAGGGGACTCCTTGCTGCAACGTCGGTGGCCTTCATCTTCGCCAAGTATGTTTTGACACGGGCAAAGGCCATCCGTGCACCTTCAATGCACGTTGAACGCTTAACGGCGTCGATACGCGACACCGCATCCACAAGCCGCTGCACCAAACCGAAGTAACTATTTGGAATGGGCTCAGTAGGCCACAGCCGGACTATGACGTCCTTCATGGAGAACCCGATATCCTGTGGAGCTCAGCCCACTGGGCCATCTGTTCATTTAGTAACAGCGGATGCTTTGGCACGCCGAACTGTGACCAAAAAAGCTTCTCCGTGGCACACCCTTCCTGCGCTTGGTAAAATCACGCAGCATCGGAGGTACTCTTCGGCAGGTCCAAGAATGCGTCTGGCGAGCTCCACATCTGATTAAGTGGGGAATACTTCGGATCACTGAATTTAGTCTGTAACAAGAAAGGCTTATCAGCCGCTATCTCCCCAGCTTGACGGATCTCCTCCCAAGCCGCTCTAGACTCGGACCGTGCTTCTCTCGCCTCTTGTAAGGCCTTGTTGAGATCGGCCGCTTTGGCTTTATTATCCCTCTTGAGGAATTCACACTGGACAGTGGTTTCCTCTAGCTCATGAGCCATGACAGAAATTCTCTCCTCACACTGGCGCCGAGCAGCCTGTTCGGTTTTTTAATTCATCAGCTGCCTTATTGGCAGCCAAATTGCTCATCCAGGCTTTCTCCTTGGCTAGAGCAAGTTCAGCCCGAAGGGCCTCTACCACAGCAGCACCATCTACAGTTATGCGTGTCTCAGTATACAATTCTAGCTTCATGCATATATTATCATACACACATATACTGACTGCCCCAAAAACATACCTCGCGCCTCGTCAAGCCGCCTGTTGGTAAGCGTGATATCATCATCCACCTCATCAATCTTCCGCTGCAGATCTGCAACCTCTGTGGATCGGGCAGTAGCCGGGGAGGTAACAGCCTGTGTTCCAAGTAGTCAGATTATTTCCTAGACATATCTTTTTGACCCTCTGATCGACTCCCTTGGAAAGCCAATCAGAGTCTCAGGGGCTACTATCTATACACAGGAGTACTTTGTGAATAAAACACAATCGAAAGCATTATAGCACAAACCTCGAAGCCTCTCAGCAGGCTCGTGAAGGCCTCGTTCAATCTGCCTTTTGCGGACAAGACCTTTTGAACCACCGTACCCATCAAGGTACGATGGTCCTCGGAGACGGACGCCTGTTGCAGCATGTTCGTCAATATATCCGGTGCTTCTGGATCTCCGGAAGCTGCTATAGCAGCACGGCCTCCCTTCGAAGGGATCCATTCATTCGCCCTAGAGTTGTCTCCGGCTGAAAGCCGGACAGTCCGGGGCCTTTATTGTTGGCCCCCGGACCCTGGGCTACCGAAGTATCACCTTCGGTTAGTGTTTTCATCATCCCTTGCATCACTTGTTGATCAGGAGAGACCCTCCGGGACGACACCTCGAAGTCATCCGCCCTATTGGGCGAGGAGACTAGTGGAGGCGTCTTGCTTTCCATCATCTCCGGGAGAAGATCCCCCGAGGAAGAGGATTGTTGAGGAAGACTGTGCGCCGAGCTGCAAAAACATACATTCTAGATGTTACGCTGGTCACAGGAGAGGAACGGGGTATGTGTAAAACACCCTTGTTCGCTTACGATTTAGGCTTGTCCTCGCCAGGGGACTGCGCGATAACGTCGTCCTCCAAGCCCGAGCCGCCCGACAGGGGCATCCTGCCTCGCTTGGGAGCCTTTTCCTCCCAATCTTTGTAGATGACCCTTTTCTTACCATGGTGAGAATGAATGTTGGCTTCTCCTTTACTTTTGTCTTCGGGCAATGGGATTTTCATCTCCCCGGACACAACATCTAATATATCTTCGGGATGGAGGCCACCTTCAGTCCTCCCGCTCTCCGTCTTGTCCTCCTCCACATGCATCTGGTACGGTGTCGAGGCCATCATTCTTGTTAATACGGAATCCGCTGAGTCTTCGGGAAGGGGGGGGGGGCGAACACTTGATTCACTCTGCTTTCTTTATCCAGCCCTGGAAGAAGATAGTGTGATCAGTGTCGCACTACAGCATACATTGCTGAAAAATTGTTCGAAAATAGAGCGCTTATCGAGGTATCCGGATGGTTGCGGTCGAGGCTGATGTCTTCGGTGGTGTCCGGCCACTGTTTTCGTTTCCCAAAAAACAGCTTCCACATTCCTTTGTGCATAATACTGAAGAAGTCTTGGAGGGTCCGTGGTCCTTCCGGATTAAACTCCCACATACGGAGAGGCCGTCGTTGGCACGGCAGAACCCGGCAGACCAGCATTACTTGAACCATGTTGATAAGACTGACATCCTTCTCAAGGAGGCTCCGGATGCGGCTCTGTAGAGTCTGCACTTCTTCAATTCATCCCCAGTCCAATCCTTTATTAATCCATGACGCAAGCTGTAATGGAGGGCCAGATCGAAACGCAGGTATAGCTGCCCACTTGGTATAGCGGGGTTCAGTGACATAAAACCACTCCCACTGCCATAGGTCAGGAGTTTCGGTGAAAGAGCCTTTTAGCCACGGAGCATTGATAATTTTTCTCACTGTAGCACCTCCGCACTCCGCTTGTTCCCCATCGACTACCTTCGGCTTCACACTAAATGTCGTGGTTTTGTCACTGCAGATGTCCTAGAGAAAGGACTTAGTCATGGAGCCATCGCGACGGGTTAGCTTGAAGGGGTTAAAGCGAACACAGGGATGCAAGAGAGTTTATACTAGTTCGGCCCCTTCGATGAAGGTAAAAGCCTACGTCTAGTTGTGATGGAATTGATGGGGTTTCGATGACTAGAGAGCAAACAAGCTTCGCCTATGTCTCGAGTTGTTGTCTGTCCTTGAACCGCCACCGGGTCATCCCCTTATATACACGGGTGACGCCCATCGGTTCACAGAGTCTCAACACCGGTCCATATTCATATCCGGGTTGGTCTCTCCTTATTCCTAACTTACAATACAAGTTTATATACAAATGCCGGTTTACAGCTACAAGTCTAAAACCGACCACGGGCCTTAGGCCCTCGTCTGTCTTCTTGGGCTTTAGCACTCTTGAACTAAGTTGACCCGGCCCATATAGGCCGGTTTACGCCCATCAGTAATATCCCCAACATTAGGCCCCAGATTGATTTGAACGGGTTCATGTCAATCCTTTAGCAAAAACTTCATCTTCAACATCTTCTCATAAATTGGTAAACCACCATGATGTCATCTTCTCTGATTGCTGTAAACCGGAGTGACGTCACCTGTCATAACGAAGCTTATCCATTATGCTTCCTTGTTTAATAGATCTGCGGAAATCGAGGCGACAGCTCCGTTTCGTGGCCCCTTGATTGTTGCGCCTGACACATGTCCTTTTGCCTTATAAATAGGACCGAAGGGTCATTTCTTTTCTCCCCTTCGTGCCTTTCTTCTTCGTCTTCCTCGCATCACCAACCTCAGAGCTCCGCCACCGTCGTCAACTTCTGCACCAACCTTGGCCGCTGCATCAACCTGAACGCACCAGAGCACCGCGGCAACCTTCTGCGTCTTCCTCAACTCTGGTAAGCCTTCTGCTCTTCTCAACACAGATCTGTTCTAGGGTTTCGTGTTCTTGCAGTGTTCATCACCTGTTCGTGTTCATATACTAGCTCCTGGATGCATCTGTGAACCCCTGCTCTGTGTAGCGGTAGCTTTTAGTATCTGCCTTTAGTTTCATGCCCAAGACCATAGATCTCACATATATTTCTGCCCATTGATTCAATACTGTTCTGCTTTGAGCTTTTGAATATTTTTCTTATTTTTTGAACTTGCTTCAGATCCAACGCTGTAGAGAAATCTTGTGAAATCTGTTTCTGCATACTTATCCATCCGCAATCTCAGCTGTTTCAATGCTTAGATCAGGCGGTTTAACTTTGTAGAAAAAAATTGGCAAACCGGTATATACCATTAGTCCCCTTGTTGAACCGCCAGTTGTTGTTTCAGGAAACTCTGGTTTAGATAGATCAGTCTCCGGTTTAACATTGCACATACCAATGTACCGTAATCAATGCATTTTTGAACCGGGATCATCTATGTTGTAGATTTCATCATGGCCAAGCAAGTATATGAGTGCAACTGGGTTCCTTCTCGTGTCACACAGGCTCAACTGGACGATTTAGTCCTGATCGGTGCCTTAGGCAGCAAAGATACCATCCATTGGAGGGCTCCTGGCAAAGAATGCCCTCCCACACCTCAAGAAGGAGAGGTTGTCGTTTTCGTAGATCACTTAGCCTGGGGTTTTAAGCCGCCCGGTTCTAAATTTTACCGGGACGTTTTAGCCGATTTTCAACTCCATCCACAAGATACTGGCCCCAACTCTGTTACAAACATGTGTCACTTCCAAGTGCTCTGTGAGGCGTTCTTTCAAGAGGAGCCCACAGTGGAATTGTTCAGAGACTGTTTCCATCTGAACCGCCGTACTGAGTTTACTGACGGCTCCAATACGGAGTTGGGTGGCGTGGTGATTCAGAAAAGGAAAGAGGTCACATACCCCCACGCCAAACTGCACAGCCACCCCAAAGAGTGGAATCAAACATGGTTCTATTGCAAAGACACCTCCCCTACTGGTGAAAATCCCTTGCGTGGCTTTTGTCCGGAGCGGCTCAGCAATACACACCCCTTTTCGCAAAGGTTGACTGCCCAAGAGAGAAGCAAATATGCTCCTCAACTGTCGAAGCTCAGAGCCTTTATGGCCAACGGTTTAACAGGGGTTGATCTCGCCCGATGTTCGATATCATGGAGCATACTGCCCCTTAGTCAACGCTCCGGTTTGATGTGCGAGTATACTGGCAGTGTTGATGATCCACTGCGACATTCCAACATCTAGCTCACCGATGAAGAAATCACAGAGGCTGTGAATAAGATGCTGACTGAACCGGAACACATCTGTGCTAAAACCGGTCTGCTTCCCTTCTGTGCCACCAACAAACCGCCAGCTGTAAGAGTTTGATTTTTCTTTTTGCTGAATCTATTGTTGATATATCTTGTCATTGTTTAATATCAGTGTCTGTGTAACCAGGGCAATGATCCGTTTTGGAGCAAGAAACTGCCGCAGGAGAAACTAGAAAAACCAGACAAACCGGAAAGGGCAACCCGGCAAAAGACTAAAGCTGTGAAGAAGACTGCCCACAGGAAAAGAACCACTGCATCCTCTAATATGGCCCCTGATGATGATGTGGATAATCTGGACCTTGAGGTAGGGCTTGACTCACTTGGCTTATTTTTCATGCGTCTTATTGATGATGATATTTGTCAGGACGATGCTGAAGCCAGCCATGCTGATGCTGCAGAGGTAATTATTCTCTCTTCTGATTCAGAACCTTTGCCTTCACTAAAAATCCGTCAGGCAAACCGGAAAGTTAAATTTTCTCATCCTCTTGCTTATTTGGATCCCAAATTTCTTATGAAGACCCAACAGCACGAAGCTCGTCGCACAACCCGGCACAGCGGCCAGGTAGTTACCTCCGCCGGTTTACCGAACAGTCTGGTTCGGAAACGCCGTTCAGAGGTCTCTAACTTGCTTGTTAGTGCTTGTCCTAAAGCGGGCTGCTTTCGTCAACCTCTTAATCCATCTGACTCTGATTAACAAGTTACTTCCCACTCATCCTCTGGCGAGTCATCGGCTACTCAGCTGCCACCGCTCAAAACGGTGCTTGGGTAAGCTATACTTATCATAATATTTGCAGCACATCGCCTTGGAACATATGCTGTATTTGATTTTGTTATTCCTTTCAGGGCCAATCCTAGGCCAAGCAAGAAGGCTCGCCTGGACAAAGCGGCCGAAGAGGATGCCGTCCTTGAACTGGGCAAAACACAAGATCTTGAAGCAGCTATTCCTAAGGATATACCCAATGATCCACCGCAGCAAGACGACGATCTTATTGCTGAAGAGAGACCTATTGATACCTCAAATCCTGTCAATCAGCCCACAAGCTCCATCCGGATTGAGAAATCCACCGGTCCAACAAAGCCTACTGACAAGCCAACAGCCCCAGTGCAAACCGGCGATACCAAGGATGATGAGGTTGTCATTACTGGCACTAGCCATACAGAGCCAAGCAATCCTGTCGCTTTGTCCAAACATTCTGCCAAGGAAGAATTTGCTGCCTTTGGCAAAGGCAAGTGGAATGCTGATCTGGCGACTTACGCTGCTCTGAACGCCCAAGATATCCATTCCGGCTACCTGAACCGGCTGTATACCAGTCGTGACTATGAAGCCGGTCTGGTAAATATGATGAAAGATAAATATGAGGTAACTTCCATATGGTCTTTCCTGCTTGTCTATTTCAATTCTTGTTGACGCTCCTAGCCCCCGAGGGCCAGTTTGTAATCTTCTTTCAAACTGGGACTGACTAATATAAATCTTATTGCTTTTAAATTCGCTGATGTAGTCCCCAAGGGCCGGTTCAACTTAGCGTAGTTAAACCGGGACTTTAAGTAATTGAGATCGCCGCATCAGAATATATACGAGCAAATAGCCATTAGCCCCCAAGTGCCAAGTTGAATACTTGTATTGATCTTGGGACTTTGTAAGCAATTGAAAGATGAATATCAAATATGCATTAGCCCCCAAGTGCCAAGTGCATAACTTGTTATGTGGTTGGTACTTCAATCCTTGTACCGTTTTGCTGAATCATATAACTGTCTGCATGCAGGCTGAGCTGAAGACGAAAGAAAGCCAAGTCGCCGATCTCCAAGATAATCTGAAATCCCAACAAGCTGAAACCTCCAAAGCAAAAGAGGAATTAACCAGCGCTTTAAGCGCCATGGAACAGCTTAAGGAGAACTTCAAGAAGAAGCGGGCGGATTGGGCCACTGAAAAATCCGCTTTAATCAAACGAGCAGAAGATGCCGAGGCTGCACTAAAACCGGTGGCGGATGAACTGACCAGCATAAAGCGGCATGTGCATGCCATGACCACTGCTATTTTTGGTAAGCCGGTTTGACTTCTGAACTGATTCTGCCATCTTATAGAGCTGCCGGTTTGTTAACCCTTTATGATATTTCAGGGACATGCATTGGTCACTTGGGATCAGATGTGCGAAAAAATTGAAAGCCGCCTATACGTTGGTCGAACAACTGTACACTGGTGCACATCGGATCATCTGTACTGCATCCCACAACAAGCCGGCGCCCACCTTGATTCAGGACACTTTGATGAAACTGTCGGTGCTTCTTGCCCGGGTTGAAGAGCTGAAGAAATCTGCTGCTCGAACTGGTGCGATCAATGCCTTAATCTGGGCAAAAGCTTGGGTGCCAGATTTTGATCCTATTGAGGCGGCTCAGGGCTATCCCAGGTTGAAGGAAGACGGGTCAGAGTTTGGTGAAGCGGATCTGCGAGCAATAAACCGGAGGTGCGTCCGCTAGCTTGTCAATTGGCTGAAGAAGCAGACTTGTCTCATTATCAAGCCCAATATAACAATCAAAACAAGCGAATAGCTGCACCAATTCATGAAGCGGAAAATCTTATCCCTCCAATCCATAAGCATACTTACACTCCCGATATTGACCCGTCATTGCTGATCCATGATGAAGCTGTTTTTCAAGCATTAATGGGAATCGATTGGACAACTGTTGATTTCCAGCCGCTGGGTAGAGAAACTGAAGCTGAAGCGGCGCAGGATGACCCACAACCATCAGGCCAGGCTGGTGACCAAGCTTGAACCGGAAGCTGGTTTCAAACTGCTTCTCCTTTGCGAAAAACAATGATCTTATTGTGGGCACCGTGTTGCCTTGTAATAGGCTAGCTGATACTTTTGATGTTGATATGCCTTCATGCATAATCGCTGCCACTTGCTCTTCCTTTGGGTGATGAACTTTCCAAAGTACTTTCTGCAATAAAAAATCTTCAAGTGCCAACGCGGTTGTACCGTTAGGCGGAATATGATGTCTGCATATATGAAATCAAAACATCTGAAATTTTTTAAGTATATGACCAAATTTTTGAGATACATAATACCTGCCATCGTTGAGCGTGAAGTTGGCTTGGCCAATCTTGAAGCGGAGTTTTATAAACCCACATTGTTGGAGGAAATAGCAGCTCCTATATATATATGATGCCGGTTTACCATGTAAACCGTGCCGGGTTATAATAAACACCGTGTTACTCCATAATAGGATGTTAACAAAAAAATCAAACTAGGCAAATAGTCGCTGGATTAAAAATGGACCGTGTTCCGTCAATTGACAGTGTGAACCGGTTGAAAACTTTGTCGGTTTAAAAACGCAATAAAAATAAAGAAATATCTTTCAAAGAAAAGTGTGAAGCAAAGGCAATGACAAAACCGTTTGCAAAAAAAGGCATATTTGAGCTGATCAGATGGCGTTACCATGGCCGAACACGACCAAGATCCCGATAGGTGTAACTATGGTTCTAGTCAGCCAGGTCCCCAAATGAAACCGTGGCATTTATGCCGATCAAGTGGCATGGCAATGGTTCGGGTTCGACCAAGCCCCCAAGTGATTCTGTGGCCTTAGGCCGATCAAGAGTCATGACAGGTTCAGACGTGACCAAGTCCCCAAGTGATCTGGTGGCTCTCGCCTATCAAGAGGTATTGTATTGGTTCGGACACGACCAAACCCCCAAGTGATATAACATGATGCTTTTAAAAAGCTAACTCAAGTGGTAAACCGGAGGCCGCTTTAGAACAACTCCGTGTAACCACACATGATGTAAAAGAACAAATACCCCGCTTTAGTTGAGGTTCCGGTTTATTATATTTAATCATAATATATACATCATCGTAATATGTACATAAGTAGAGCCAATGGCTCAGGTATAGTAAGGCCGAAGATGAGCTATGTTCCATGGCCTGTTGGTCTCCTCCTCTGATGTACGTGAGTCCTTATGCTCTCGAATATCAATCAGATAGTATGACCCGTTGTGCAGATTCTTGCTGACCACGAAAGGCCCCTCCCAAGGTGGGATAGCTTATGCATATCAGTATGATCTTGGATGAGCCGAAGCACCAAATCTCCTTCCTGAAAGGTTCTGGTTCTGACTCGGCGACTGTGATAACGACGAAGATCCTGTTGGTAAATCGCCGAGCGGGCAGCTGCTATGTCACGTTCTTCATCCAACAGGTCCAAAGCGTCTTGCCGTGCTGTCTCATTGTCCGCTTCAACATATGCCGCCACACGGGGTGAATCATGACGGATATCACTGGGGAGAACCGCCTCCGCTCCGTAAACCATGAAGAATGGTGTGTATCCTGTTGATCTGTTGGGTGTAGTATTGATGCTCCATAACACAGATGGTAACTCTTCTACCCAACAACCCGGTGTTCTCTGCAAAGGAACCATAAGTTGGGGCTTGATGCCTCTCAAGATCTCTTGATTAGCCCTTTCTGCTTGACCATTGGACTGTGGATGTGCCACCGATGAGACGTCGAGCCAGATGTGCTCCCGTTCGCAGAACTCCTTCATGGCCCCTTTGGACAAATTGTTACCATTATCTGTGATGATACTGTGTGGAAAACCAAACCGGAAAATCACTTTTTTGATGAACTGAACCGCTGTGGCCGCATCACACTTGCTAACAGGTTCTGCCTCCACCCACTTTGTAAACTTGTCAACCACCACCAGGAGGTGGGTATTCTTATCTTTGGACCTTTTGAAAGGCCCAACCATATCCAGCCCCCAAGTCGCAAACGGCCAAGTAATTGGAATCATTCTCAATTCTTGAGCCGGTACATGAGCACGTCTTGAAAACTTTTGGCAACCATCACATCGTCTGACCAGATCCTCCGCATCAGCATGAGCAGTTAACCAATAAAAGCCATGGCAAAATGCTTTAGCCACCAGAGATTTTGAACCGGCATGGTGACCACAATCTCCTTCGTGGATCTCACGCAAAATTTCACGGCCTTCTTCAGGAGACACACAGCGTTGAAATGCTCCTGACACACTGCAATGATGCAACTCGCCGTTGATAATAGTCATTGACTTGGATCGCCGGATTATCTGTCGGGCCAGAGTCTCATCCTCTGGTAACTCGCCCCGATTCTTGTACGCCAGGTAAGGAAGCGTCCAATCCGGAATAACATGAAGAGCTGCCACCAATTGAGCCTCCGGATCGGGAATAGCCAAATCTGCTTCACCAGGGATCTTGACCGACGGGTTGTGCAGCACATCCAGAAAAACATTGGGCGGGACCGGTTTGCGCTGAGAGCCCAGCCGGCTTAAAGCATCCGCCGCTTCATCTTCCGTCGGTCCACGTGGTCCACCTGATAGCCTTTAAAGTGACCTGCAACAATATCCACGTCACGACGATATGCTGCCATGAGTGGGTCCTTGGAATCCCAGGTGCCAGAATCCCAAGGACCCACTCATGGCAGCATATCGTCGTGAGGTGGATATTGTTGCAGGTCACTAAGTGAAGGAAATATGCCCTAGAGGCAATAATAAAGTTATTATTTATTTCCTTATATCATGATAAATGTTTATTATTCATGCTAGAATTGTATTAACCGGAAACATAATACATGTGTGAATACATAGACAAACAGAGTGTCACTAGTATGCCTCTACTAGACTAGCTCGTTAATCAAAGATGGTTATGTTTCCTAACCATGAACAAAGAATTGTTATTTGATTAACAAGGTCACATCATTAGTTGAATGATCTGATTGACATGACCCATTCTATTAGCTTAGCACTCGATCGTTTAGTATGTTGCTATTGCTTTATCCATGACTTATACATGTTCCTATGACTATGAGATTATGCAACTCCCGTTTGCCGGAGGAACACTTTGGGTACTACCAAACGTCACAACGTAACTGGGTGATTATAAAGGAGTACTACAGGTGTCTCCAATGGTAGATGTTGGGTTGGCGTATTTCGAGATTAGGATTTGTCACTCCGATCGTCGGAGAGGTATCTCTGGGCCCTCTCGGCAATGCACATCACTTAAGCCTTGCAAGCATGGCAACTAATGAGTTAGTTGCGGGATGATGTATTACGGAACGAGTAAAGAGACTTGCGGGTAACGAGATTGAACTAGGTATTGGATACCGACGATCGAATCTCGGGCAAGTAACATACCGATGACAAAGGGAACAATGTATGTTGTTATGCGGTCTGACCGATAAAGATCTTCGTAGAATATGTAGGAGCCAATATGGGCATCCAGGTCCCGCTATTGGTTATTGACCGGAGACGTGTCTCGGTCATGTCTACATTGTTCGGGTCCGCACGCTTAACGTTACGATGACAGTTATTATGAGTTTATGCATTTTGATGTACCGAAGGTTGTTCGGAGTCCCGGATGTGATCACGGACATGACGAGGAGTCTCGAAATGGTCGAGACGTAAAGATTGATATATTGGAAGCCTATGTTTGGACATCGGAAGTGTTCCGGGTGAAATCGGGATTTTACCGGAATACCGGGAGGGTTACCGGAACCCCCCGGGAGCCAAATGGGCCTATTGGGCCTTAGTGGAAAAGCGAAAGGGGCTGCCATAGAGGGCTGCGCACCTCCCCCCTTCCCCTAGTCCTATTAGGACTAGGGAAGGTGGCCGGCCAACCCCTCTCTCTTTCCCCACTTGGGGAGTCCTATTTGGAATAGGATTGGAGGGGAGTCCTACTCCCGGCGGGAGTAGGACTCCTCCTATGGCTGCCGCACCCCTCCTCCTTTGCCCCTTTATATACGGGGGCAGGGGGCACCTCTAGACACACAATTGATCATTGAGATCTTTCCTTAGCCGTGTGCGGTGCCCCCTGCCACCAAATTCCACCTCGATCATATTGTAGCAGTGCTTAGGCGAAGCCCTGCGAAAGTAGAACATCAAGATCGTCACCACGCCGTCATGCTGACGGAACTCTTCCTCGACGCTTTGCTGGATCGGAGCCCGAGGATCGTCATCGAGCTGAACGTGTGCTAAGAACTCGGAGGTGCCGGAGTAACGGTGCTTGGATCGGTCGGATCGGGAAGAAGACGTACGACTACTTCCTCTACGTTGTGTCAACTCTTCCGTTGCGATCTACAAGGGTACGTAGATCATACTCTCCCCTCGTTGCTATGCATCACCATGATCTTGCGTGTGCGTAGGAAATTTTTGAAATTACTACGTTCCCCAACACTAAGGCTATCAGGTGGACCACGTGGACCGGCGGAAGAATGAAGCGGCGGACGCTTTAAGCCGGCTAGGCTCTCAGCGCAAACCGGTCCCGCCCAATGTTTTTCCGGATTTGCTGCACAACCCGTCGGTCAAGATCCCTGGTGAAGCGGATTTGGCTATTCCTGATCCGGAGGCTCAATTGGTGGCAGCTCTTCACATTGTTCCGGATTGGACGCTTCCTTACCTGGCGTACAAGAACCGAGGCGAGTTACCAGAGGATGAGACTCTGGCCCGACAGATAATCCGGCGATCCAAGTCCATGACTATTGTCAACAGTGAGTTGCATCATTGCAGTGTGTCAGGGGCGTTTCAACGTTGTGTGTCTCCTGAAGAAGGCCGTGAAATTTTGCGTGAGATCCACAAAGGAGATTGTGGCCACCACGCCGGTTCAAAATGTCTGGTGGCTAAAGCATTTCGCCATGGCTTCTATTGGTTAACTGCTCATGCTGATGCGGAGGATCTGGTCAGACGATGTGATGGTTGCCAAAAGTTTTCAAGGCATGCTCATGTACCGGCTCAAGAATTGAGAATGATTCCAATTACTTGGCCGTTTGTGACTTGGGGGCTGGATATGGTTGGGCCTTTCAAAAGGTCCAAAGATAAGAAGACCCACCTCCTGGTGGCGGTTGACAAGTTTACAAAGTGGGTGGAGGCAGAACCTGTTAGCAAGTGTGATGCGGCCACGGCGGTTCAGTTCATCAAAAAAGTGATTTTCTGGTTTGGCTTTCCACACAGTATCATCACAGATAATGGTACCAATTTGTCCAAAGGTGCCATGAAGGAGTTCTGCGAACGGGAGCACATCCGACTCGACGTTTCATCGGTGGCACATCCACAGTCCAATGGTCAAGCAGAAAGGGCTAATCAAGAGATCTTGAAAGGCATCAAGCCCCGGCTTATGGTTCCTTTGCAGAGAACACCGGGTTGTTGGGTAGAAGAATTACCATCTGTGTTATGGAGCATCAATACTACACCCAACAGATCAACAGGATACACACCGTTCTTCATGGTTTACGGAGCGGAGGCGGTTCTCCCCAGTGATATCCGTCATGATTCACCCCGTGTGGCGGCTTATGTTGAAGCGGATAATGAGATAGCACGGCAAGACGCTTTGGACCTGTTGGATGAAGAACGTGACATAGCAGCTGCCCGCTCGGCGATTTAGCAACAGGATCTTCGTCGTTATCACAGTCGCCGAGTCAGAACTAGAACCTTTCAGGAAGGAGATTTGGTGCTTCGGCTCATCCAAGATCAGACTGATATGCATAAGCTATCCCCACCTTGGGAGGGGCCTTTCGTGGTCAGCAAGAATCTGCACAACGGGTCATACTATCTGATTGATATTCGAGAGCATAAGGACTCACGTACATCAGAGGAGGAGACCAACAGGCCATGGAACATAGCTCATCTTCGGCCTTACTATACCTGAGCCATTGGCTCTACTTATGTACATATTACGACGATGTATATATATTATGATTAAATATAATAAACCGGAACCTCAGCTAAAGCGGGGTATCTGTTCTTTTACATCATGTGTGGTTACATGGAGTTGTTCTAAAGTGGCCTCCGATTTACCCCTTGAGTTGGCTTTTTTTTAAAAAAAGCATCATGTTATATCACTTGGGGGTTTGGTCGTGTCCAAACCAATACAATACCTCTTGATAGGCGAGAGCCACCAGATCACTTGGGGACTTGGTCACGTCTGAACCAGTCATGCCTCTTGATCGGCCTAAGGCCACAGAATCACTTGGGGGCTTGGTCAAACCCGAACCATTGCCATGCCACTTGATCGGCATAAAAGCCACGGTTTCATTTGGGGACCTGGCTGACTAGAACCATAGTTACACCTATCGGGAGCTTGGTCGTGTTCGGCCATGGTAACGCCATCTGATCAGCTCAAATAAGCCTTTTTTTGCAAACAGTTTTGTCATTGCCTTTGCTTCATATTTTTCTTTGAAAGATATTTCTTTCTTTTTATTGCGTTTTTTAAACCGACAAAGTTTTCAACCGGTTCACACTGTCAATTGACGGAACACGGTTCATTTCAATCCGGAGACTATTTGCTCGGTTTGATATTTTTTGTTAACATCCTCTTATGGAGTAACACGGTGTTTATTATAACCCGGCACGGTTTACATAGTAAACCGGCATCATATATATATATGGGAGCTGCTATCTCCTCCAACAGTGTGGGTTTATAAAACTCCGATTCAAGATTGGCCAAGCCAACTTCACGCTCAACGATGGCAGGTATTATGTATCTCAAAAATTTGGTCATATACTTAAAAATTTCGGATGTTTTGATTTCATGTATGCAGACATCATATTCCGCCTGACGGTACAACCGTGGTGGCACTTGAAGATTTTTTATTGCAGTAAGTACTCTGGAAAATTCATCACCCAAAGGAAGAGCAAGTGGCAGCGATTATGCACGAAGGCATATCAACATCAAAAGTATCAGCTAGCCTATTACAAGGCAACACGGTGCCCACAATAAGATCATTGTTTTTCGCAAAGGAGAAGCAGTTTTAAACCGGCCTCCGGTTCAAGCTTGGTCACCAGCCTGGCCTGATGGTTGTGGGTCATCCTGCGCCGCTTCAGCTTCAGTTTCTCTACCCAGCGGCTGGAAATCAACAGTTGTCCAGTCGATTCCCATTAATGCTTGAAAAACAGCTTCATCATGGATCAGCAACGACGGGTCAATATCGGGAGCGTAAGTATGCTTACGGATTGGAGGGATAAGATTTTCCACTTCATGAATTGGTGCAGCTATTCGCTTGTTTTGATTGTCATATTGGGCTTGATAATGAGACAATTCTGCTTCTTCAGCAAATTGACAAGCTAGCGGACGCACCTCCCGGTTTATTGCTCGCAGATCCGCTTCACCAAACTTTGACCCGTCTTCCTTCAAGCCGGGATAGCCCTGAGCCGCTTCAATAGGATCAAAATCCGGCACCCAAGCTTTTACCCGGATTAAGGCATTAATCGCACCGGTTCGAGCGGCAGATTTCTTCAGCTCTTCAACCCGGGCAGGAAGCACCGACAGTTTCATCACAGAGTCCTGAATCAAGGTGGGCGCCGGCTTGTTGTGGGATGCAGTACAGATGATCCGCTGTGCACCAGTGTACAATTGTTTGACCAACGTATAGGCGGCTGTCAATTTCTTCCGCACATCTGACCCCAAGTGACCAATGCGTGTCCCTGAAATATCATAAAGGGTTAACAAACCGGCAGCTCTGTAAGACGGCAGAATCAGTTTAGAAGTCAAACCGGCTTACCAAAGATAGCAGTGGTCATGGCATGCACGTGCCGCTTTATGCTGGTCAGTTCATCCGCCACGGGTTTGAGTGCAGCCTCGGCATCTTCTACTCGTTTGATTAAAGCGGATTTTTCAGTGGCCCAATCCGCTCGCTTCTTCTTGAAGCTCTCCTTAAGCTGTTCCATGGCGCTTAAAGCGCTGGTTAATTCCTCTTTTGCTTTGGAGGTTTCAGCTTGTTGGGATTTTAGATTATCTTGGTGGTCGGCGACTTGGCTTTCTTTCGTCTTCAGCTCAGCCTGCATGCAGATAGTTATATGATTCAGCAAAACAGTACAAGGATTGAAGTACCAACCACATAACAAGTTATGCACTTGGGGGCTAATGCATATTCGATCTTCATCTTTCAATTGCTTGCAAAGTCCCAAGATCAATACAAGTATAGAACTTGGCACTTGGGGGCTAATGGCTATTTGCTCGTATATATTCTAATGCGGCGATCTCAATTACTTAAAGTCCCGGTTTAACTACACTAAGTTGAACCGGCCCTTGGGGACTACACCAGTGAATTTCAAAGCATTAAGATTTGTATTAGTAAGTCCCGGTTTGAAAGAAGATTACAAACCGGCCCTCGGGGGCTAGGAGCGTCAACAAGAACTGAGATATACAAACAGGAAAGAGCATATGGAGGTTATCTCATATTTATCTTTCATCATATTTACCAGACCGGCTTCATAGTCACGACTGGTATACAGCCGGTTCAGGTAGCCGGAATGGATTTCTTGGGTGTTCAGAGCAGCGTAAGTCGCCAGATCAGCATTCCACTTGCCTTTGCCAAAGGCAGCAAATTCTTCCTTGGCAGAATGTTTGGACAAAGCGACAGGATTGCTTGGCTCTGTATGGCCAATGCCAGTAATGACAACCTCATCATCCTTGGTACCGCCGGTTTGCACTGGGGCTGTTGGCTTGTCAGTAGGCTTTGTTGGACCGGTGGATTTCTCAATCCGGATAGAGCTTGTGGGCTAATTGACAGGAATTGAGGTATCAATAGGAATCTCTTCAGCAATAAGATCATCGTCTTGCTGCGGCGGATCATTGGGTATATCCTCAGGAATAGCCTCTTCAAGATCTGGTGTTTTGCCCGGTTCAAGGACGGCATCTTCTTCGGCCGCTTTGTCCAGACGAGCCTTCTTGCTTGGCCTAGGCTTGGCCCTGAAAGGAATAACAAAATCAAATACAGCATATGTTCCAAGGCGATGTGCTGCAAATATTATGATAAGTATAGCTTACCCAAGCACCGTTTTGAGCGGTGGCAGCTGAGTAGCCGATGACTCGCCAGAAGATGAGTGGGAAGTAACCTGGTAATCGGAGTCAGATGGATTAAGAGGTTGACGAAAGCAGCCCGCTTTAGGACAAGCACTGACAAGAAAATTAGAGACCTCTGAATGGCATTTCCGAACCGGACTGTTCGGTAAACCGGCGGAGGTAACTACCTGGTCGATGTGCCGGGTTGTGCGACGAGCTTCATGCTGTTGGGTCTTCATAAGAAATTTGGGATCCAAATAAGCAAGAGGATGAGAAAATTTAACTTTCCGGTTTACCTGATGGATTTTTAGTGAAGGCAAAGGTTCTGAATCGGAAGAGAGAATAATTACCTCTGCAGCATCAGCATGGCTGGCTTCAGCATCATCCTGACAAATATCAGCATCAATAAGATGCATGAAGAATAAGCCAAGTGAGTCAAGCCCTACCTCAAGGTCCGGGTTATCCACATCATCATCAGGAGCCGGGTTAGAGGATGCAGTGGTTCTTTTCCTGTGGGCAGTCTTCTTCACAGCTTTAGTCTTTTGCCAGGTTGCTCTTTCCAGTTTGTCTGGTTTTTCTGGTTTCTCCCGCGGCAGTTTCTTGCTCCAAAATGGATCATTGCCCTAGTTACACAGACACTGATATTAAACAATGACCAGATATATCAATAGCAGATTTAGCAAAAAGAAAAATCAAACTCTTACAGCTGGCGGTTTGTTAGTGGCACAGAAGGGAAGCAGGCCGGTTTTAGCACAGATGTGTTCCGGTTCATTCAGCATCTTATTCACAGCCTCTGTGATTTCTTCATCGGTGAGCTGGATGTTGGAATGTCGCAGTGGGTCATCAACACTGCCAGTATACTCACACATCAAACCGGAGCGCTGACTAAGGGGCAGTATGCTCCATGATATCCAACAGCAGGCGAGATCAACCCCTGTTAAACAGTTGGCTATAAAGGCTCTGAGCTTTGACAGTTGAGGAGCATATTTGCTTCTCTCCTGGGCAGTCAACCTTTGCGGAAAGGGGTGTGTATTGCTGAGCCGCTCCGGACGAAAGCCAGGCAAGGGATTTTCACCAATAGGGGAAGTGTCTTTGCAATAGAACCATGTTTGATTCCACTCTTTGGGGTGGCTGTGCAGTTTGGCATGAGGGTATGTGACCTCTTTCCTTTTCTGAATCGCCACGCCACCCAACTCCGTATTGGAGCCGTCAGTAAACTCAGTATGGCGGTTTAGATGGAAACAGTCTCTGAACAATTCCACTGTGGGCTCCTCTTGAAAGAACGCCTCACAGAGCACTTGGAAGTGACACATGTTTGTAACAGAGTTGGGGCCAGTATCTTGTGGATGGAGTTGAAAATCGGCTAACACGTCCCGGTAAAATTTAGAACCGGGCGGCTTAAAGCCCCGGGCTAAGTGATCTACGAAAACGACGACCTCTCCTTCTTGAGGTGTGGGAGGGCATTCTTTGCCAGGAGCCCTCCAATGGATGGTATCTTTGCTGCCTAAGGCGCCGATCAGGACTAAATCGTCCAGTTGAGCCTCTGTGACGCGAGAAGGAACCCAGTTGCACTCATATACTTGCTTGGCCATGATGAAATCTACAAGGTAGATGATCCCGGTTCAAAAATGCATTGATTAAGGTACAGTGGTATGTGCAATGTTAAACCGGAGACTGATCTATCTAAACCGGAGTTTTATGAAGCAACAACAACTGGCGGTTCAACAAGGGGACTAATGGTATATACCGGTTTGGCAATTTTTTCTACAAAGTTAAACCGCCTGATCTAAGCATTGAAACAGCTGAGATTGCGGATGGATAAGTATGCAGAAACAGATTTCACAAGATTTCTCTACACCGTTGGATCTGAAGCAAGTTCAGAAAATAAGAAAAATATTCAAAAGCTCAAAGCAGAACAATATTGAATCAATGGGCAGAAATATATGTGAGATCTATGGTCTTGGGCATGAAACTAAAGGCGGACACTAAAAGCTACCGCTACACAGAGCAGGGATTCACAGATGCATCCAGGAGCTAGTATATGAACACGAACAGGTGATGAACACTGCAAGAACACGAAACCCTAGAACAGATCTATGTTGAGAAGAGCAGAAGGCTTACCAGAGTTGAGGAAGACGCGGAAGGTTGCCGCGGTGGTCTGGTGCGTTCAGGTTGATGCAGCGGCTAAGGTTGGTGCAGAAGTTGACGGCAACGGCGGAGCTCCTAGGCTGGCGACATGAGGAAGACGAAGAGGAAAGGCACGAAGGGGAGAAAAGAAATGACCCTTTGGTCCTATTTATAAGGCAAAAGGACATGTGTCAGGCGCGACAATCAAGGGGCCACGAAACGGAGCTGTCGCCTCAATTTCCGCAGATCTATTAAACAAGGAAGCATAATGGATAAGCTTCGTTATAACAGGTGACGCCACTCCGGTTACAACAATCAGAGAAGATGACATCATGGTGGTTTACCAATTAATGAGAAGATGTTGAAGATGAAGATTTTTGCTAAACGATTGACATGAACATGTTCAAATCAATCTGGGGCCTAATGTTGGGGATATTACTACTGGGCGTAAACCGGCCTGTCTGGGCCGGATTAACTTCGTCAGTAGTTAAGTATGTTAAAGCCCAAGAAGGCAAATGAGGGCTCAAGGCTCATGGTCGGTTCAAGGCCTGTAGCCGTAAACCGGCGTTAGTAGTTAACTTGTATTGTAAGTTAGGAATAAGTAGAGATCAAACCGGACACATCTATGAGCCGGTATTGGGACTCTGTGAACCGACGGGCGTCACCCGTGTATATAAGGGGACGACCCGGCGGCGGTTCAAGGACAACAGATAACAACTTGAGACATAGGCGAAGCTTGTTTGCTCCCTAGTCATCGAAACCCCATCAATTCCATCACAACTAGATGTAGGCTTTTACCTTCATCGAAGGGGCCGAACTAGTATAAACTCTCTTGCGTCCCTGTGTCCGCTTTACCCCTTCAAGCTAACCCGTCGCGATGGCTCCATGACTAAGTCCTTTCTCTAGGACATCTGCCGTGACAAAACCACGACAGCTTCCATGCAAAAATGTCCCAATTCTCATGGATGAACTCGATGAGCGCGCTTTCCTATTTCGGATCCAAGTTGGCACTGATGCTGAACTGCTTAGACGAATCGCTAGGTACAAAGTCAACAAGCTTAGTTTCTGCTGCCGATTTGAACTTCAAGGCCGGATCATGCTCCGTAGTTGGCTTCTTTAATGGAGTCATGTCTGCCGGATCAACATTGTCCTTATAATACTTCAGCTCCTCGGTGGCACAAAGCGACTCTGCATAGGCCGCATCTCCTTCCTCGCACTCCAAAGCAATTTTGTGGCTTCCGTGAACCGTTATTGTCCCCTTGTGACCTGGCATCTTGAGCTGCAAATACACATAACAGGGTCGTGCCATAAACTTGGCGTAGGCCGGTCGCCCAAACAGGGCGTGATATGGACTTTGGATTTTCACCACTTCAAACGTCAATGTCTCCGACCTGGAATCATGATCATCTCCAAAGGCCACTTACAGAGCTATCTTACCAACAGGATATGCTGACTTGCCAGGTACTACACCGTGGAACACCGTATTAGACGGTTTGAGATTTTTATCTGTTAGTCCCATACGACGGAAGGTCTCATAGTATAAAATATTAATGCTGCTCCCTCCATCCATGAGTACTTTGGTGAACTTGTAACCTCCCACCTGAGGTGCCACCACCAGAGCCAACTGACCCGGATTATCAATCTGGGGAGGGTGATCCTCTCTGCTCCATATGATCGGCTGCTCAGACCAGCGCAGATAACGGGGCACGGCCGGTTCCACAGAGTTAACTGCCCGCCTCTGAACCTTCCGGTCTCGCTTGTCCAAGCTAGTGGTGAAAACATGGTACTGCCCACTATTCAACTGCTTTGGGTTGCTCTGGTAACCTGACTGTTGCTGCTATTGGTTGTAACCCCCCTGGTTGTTCTGACTATTTTGATCATTATGTCCGCCCGGATTACCATTAAATCTTGAACCGGAATTTCCTCCACCATAACCCGGCCCGGACCCTGAGCCACAGCCGGAGCCGTGATCATACCGGAAAGCATTAGAATTCTTGAACTCCTGCATAATGAAGCAATCCTTCCAAAGGTGGTTTGTTGGCACCTCCTTCGTCCCATGTCTTGGATAGGGCTGGCTCAGTAGATAGTTTTGGCGGTCTGAGTTAGGGTTGGGTGCCCCATTGCGATTTTTTGGTTTACCCTTGCGTCGCTGGCCATTGTCCTGCGTGTTGGTATTAGCCACAAAGTCCATGTTACCATCCGCTTTACGCTTGCCTCCACCACCATTGCCTGCCCAGTGATGCTGCTGACCTTTGGAGTTGCTGTTCCTCTTTCCCTTCCCTGCCTTGTCATCATCAGATTCGGGATCCTTGGTACTATCAGAATCAACATACTTTACCACAGCAGCCATGAGGGTCCCCATGTCAGTGCAATGACGCTTCATCCGTCCCAACTTCAGCTTTAGGGGCCCAAACCGGCAGTTGCCTTCTAGGGTTAATACAGCGGTGTCAGCGTTGATGCGGTCTGATGAATGCAACACTTGTGAAACCCGGCGCACCCAATGAGTCGTCGATTCTCCTTCCTCCTGGACGCAGGCAGCTAAGTCCACTATCGACATAGGCTGTTTACATGTATCCTTGAAATTGCTGATAAACCGGGCTCACAATTGGGCCCATGAACTGATAGAATTAGCCGGTTGGCTTTTTAACCAAGTACGGGCCGTTCCTTCAAGCATCATGGTGAAGTATTTCGCACACACCGCGTCATCCACATCAAGCATCTCCATGGCCATCTCATAGCTCTCCACCCATGTCTCTGGAGGTTGATCCGCCGTGTAATTTGGTACTTTGCGCGGGCCTTTGAAATCCTTGGGCAAGCGCACATTGCGTAAAGCGGGGACAAGGCAAGGCACCCCCAAAGGACTAGAAGTAACACCAGGTTCGATCGAGATAGTTGGACGAACCAGCGTGAGCTGCCGAGCCTGATGTTGTGCGGCCAACTCGGCCTCCCTGCGTGCTCGGGCCCGGTCCACCACTTCCTGAGTGTTATCAGCACCACCCGCCGGGTTGTTGCCACGGGGTGCTCCACGTCGTTCATTACTCGACACTGCCGGTTCATCCATATGTCCGCTATAGCTCCGGCTTGGACGGGGGGTTGAGTGGATCCGGTCGCGGCTGTATGAGTATGCTTCCTATTGGACCAAAGCTGTCCTCAGAAGCTCCTTGACCCGTCGCATCTCTACTGCCTGCGGCGAGTCACCTTCAATTGGAATGGCCTCTAGCCGTGCAGCAGCGGCATCGAGATTGTCCATTGGGTTGGGGTAGTGACCCGGAGGTGTTAAAACAGCCTGAGGTATAACGGTGTTTTGCCGAGGCGGGTCCATCTGACGAGGCTGAACCGGTGCACCGGTCCCAGGAGCTTCCGCCCGGTTTCCCTCCAGCGGATTGCCGGCTCCTGCTCCCGGGGTGTTGAAAAGGTCTCTAGCCTCGAAAACCGGAGGCAAACGGGATCGGTACTTCCTCCTCATGACTTCATGCGACGCGCTCTAGTCCAACATGAGCCTGTAGGCTTGTGCGTCTAGAGCGGCCCGCTCTGTGGCCATCCTGGTGTCCTCAGCTGCCAGATCCGCCTTGGCCTGGGTGATCTGTTCCTTTACTTTTGCAATCTCCGCGTTGTGGACATCCTGATCCACCGGATTAGCTTCCGCCATAAGCACGGCCAATGCATCAAATAGCTCTGATAGAACTTGAGCCGGCGGGCGCACAGGACCTCCTGCCCCGGCAGCCATCGCCGCTGCTGAACCGGAGGTTGTTGCCGCAGCGGTCGAAGAATGAAGCACTGTTGTGTGCCGGCCATGAATATTCCGACTCGGTTGGGCAGATCAGAGGGGTCCGGAATACTGTCGCCATCAGAACAGCCCCCAATCCGGCCATCCTATAACTGATAAAGAGATTCGGTTTCCCCGGTCGATGACTCGTCATCGGAACAAACGACGGTCTCGCCGTGAGATTCCGATCCATCCTCATAACTTCCTCCATGAATGACTCCTACGAAGGCACGCTTCATGGCCGGTTTAACCCGGGCGGATCGCGCACGCTGAGCCGTCTCGATGAGGTCGGTGCAGATGTCCGGCTCAGGTCCCGGTTCACCAATCTTGCCAATGAAAATGTGAATGCCACCAAAGGGGACCCGGTACCCGTACTCAACTGAGCCGGCCTCGGGGCCCCAGCTTGCGTCGTCGATGTAGAGCTTGCCGCGACGACTCTTAGTCATCCGGCCTACAACATAGCCCTCGAGTCCTTCAAAGCGGCCCTCCAAGAACCTGAAACCATCGTGCGATAGCCCCATGGTGGGCGCCAACTATCGTGGTTTTGTCACGACAGATGTCCTAGAGAAAGGACTTAGTCGTGGAGCCATCAGGACGGGTTAGCTTGAAGGGGTTAAAGCGGACACGGGGACGCAAAGAGAGTTTATACTAGTTCGGCCCCTTCGATGAAGGTAAAAGCCTATGTCTAGTTGTGATGGAATTGATGGGGTTTCGATGACTAGCGAGCAAACAAGCTTCGTCTATGTCTCGAGTTGTTGTCTGTCCTTGAACCGCCGCCGGGTCGTCCCCTTATATACACGGGTGACGCCCGTCGGTTCACAGAGTCTCAACACCGGTCCATATTCGTATCCGGGTTGGTCTCTCCTTATTCCTAACTTACAATACAAGTTTTGTATACAAATGCCGGTTTATAGCTACAAGTCTAAAACCGACCACGGGCCTTAGGCCCTCGTCTGTCTTCTTGGGCTTTAGCACTCTTGAACTACTGATGAAGTTGACCCAGCCCATATAGGCCGGTTTACGCCCAGCAGTAATATCCCCAACACTAAAGGTCTTGAGCCATAAGCCGAAGTGTGGGGGAATGCGGAGAGAGGCCTCACACGTGACAATGAACGTCGAGATGTAAAGGAAAGAATCTGGGGCTAGATCGTGAAAATCTAGTCCATAGTAAAACATGAGCCCCCGGACGAAGGGGTAAAGAGCGAATCCTAGCCCTCGCAGGAAGTCGGAGATGAATACGACCTCTCGCCAGATCTGGGAGTAGGAATAACGTGTCCTCGAGCAGGGATCCTATGGTGGATCTCTGCGGTCAGGTATCTGGCCGCACGAAGCTTCATGATGTCCTCCGTAACAAAGGAGGCCACCCATCGGCCCCCTATGGGCTGGGTCCGGACATGATTGGGAGCTTGAAGCGATGAAGTCGAGCCTTGGGTGCTAGAACTCGAAGTTGGAAGGGCTAAGGAAAAGATTGGCGCAAAACAAGGCGGCCCTTGGCTCCTTTATAAAGGCAACATATATTAAATGCCTCCACCTAAGCCTGAAAACCCGCCTATTCCTAAGGAATCATACCAATGGAACGGTTGGGTTATCCACGTTCGTATTGATGAGAATCCCGTGATAAGGGGACACGATCTCTGCTTCGACAAGACGTGCCAATAAAAACCGAGCCTCGAAACATGGAACGGTGGGACAAGAAACGGTTCGAAATAATGATCGGGCAAACGTGATGTCACGTTACAAAAAGTTGTCAGTGGATTGGACTGGTGCAATATTATGTTCTCTACGGTTGTGTGTGGTACTTGTATTGCAGCTCCGGACACGTTCATTATGTCCGAAGACTATCTTGGAGTATTCATAAAGGGGAACCCACCTCGCAATGCCAAAGACAATCTACGTGCCGGACACCTCGTCATTGAAGTCTGGTTCAGGGGCTACTAAGGGAGTCCTGGACTAAGGGATCCTCGGGCATCCGACCTATTGGACATGGGCCAGACTGATGGGCTGTGAAGATACAAAGACCGAAGACTCTACTCGTGTCGAGATGGGACTCTCCCTGGCGTGGAAGGCAAGCTTGGCGACCAAATATGAAGATTCCTTTGTCTGCAACCGACCTTATGTAACCCTGGATCCCTCCGGTGTCTATATAAACCGTAGGGCTAGGTCCGTAGATAAATAATCATAGTCAGACAGGCTAGACTTTTAGGGTTTAGCCATTACGATCTCGTGGTAGATCAACTCTTGTAATACTAATATTCATCAAGATCAATCAAGCAGGAAGTAGGGTATTACCTCCATAGAGAGGGCCCGAACCTGGGTAAACATTGTGTCCCCCGTCTCCTGTTACCATCGACCTTAGACGCATAGTTCGGGACCCCCTACCCGAGATCCGCCGGTTTTGACACCGACAGACACCACATGATGATCGGGTGTGATAGACTCTACGTTCAAATACAACGGGTGCAAGGCAGTTTTGCACATGCGGAATACTCAGGTTAAACTTGACGAGCCTGGAATGTACAGACATGGCCTCGGAACACTGAAGACCAAAAGGTCGAACATGAATCATTTAGTAGATATGATAAACATTGACATGTTCACCATTGATGACTACTCCATCTCATGTGATGATTGGACATGGTTTAGCTGATTTGGATCACGTATCATTTAGATGACCTGAGGGATGTCTATCTAAGTGAGAGTTCTTAAGTAATTTGATTAATTGAACTTAATTTATCATGAACTTAGTATTGATAGTTTTTGCATATCTATGTTGTAGATCAATGGCCCGTGCTACCGTTCCCTTGCATTTTAATGCGTTCCTAGAGAAAGCTAAGTTGAAAGATGATGGTAGCAACTACATGGGCTGGGTCCGTAACTTGAGGATTATCCTCATTGCTGCACAGAAGAATTATGTCCTTGATGCACTGCTAGGTGAAAAGGCCTGCTGTAGAAGCAGATGCTGATGTTATGAACGTCTAGCAAACTCGATCTAATGACTACTCTATAGTTCAGTGTGCCATGCTTTACGACTTAGAATCGGGACTTCAAAGACGTTTTGAACGCCATGGAGCATAAGAAATGTTCCAGGAGTTGAAGTTTATATTTCGAGCAAATGCTCGAGTTGAGAGATATGAAGTCTCCAACAAGTTCTATAGCTGCAAGATGGAGGGGAATAGTTCTATCAGCGAACACATACTCAAAATATTTGGGTATCATAATCACTTGACTCAGCTGGGAGTTAATCTTCCAGATGATTGTGTTATGGACAGATTTCTCCAATCACTGCCACCAAGCTACAAAGGCTTTGTGATGAACTATAATATATAAGGGATGAACAAAACAATTCTCGAGCTCTTCACAATGCTTAAGACCACGAGGTATAAATAAAGAAGGAGCATCAAGTGTTGATGGTTAGCAAGACCACTAGTTTCAACAAAAAGGGCAAGGGAAAGAAGGGGAACATCAAGAAGAATGGCAAGCAAGTTGCCACTCCCGGTAAGAAGCCCAAAGCTGGACCTAAGCCTGAAACTGAGTGTTTCTACTAGAAAGGGACTGGTCACTAGAAGTGGAACTGCCCCAAGTATTTGGCGGATAAGAAGGATGGCAAAGTGAACAAAGGTATATTTGATATACATCACTACAAACAAATACACTTCCGTTATGGTACGTGTTTGTCACAGTAGGTCACTAATGACCCACAAGTATAGGGGATCTATCGTAGTCCTTTCAATAAGTAAGAGTGTCGAACCCAACGAGGAGCAGAAGGAAATGAAAAGCAGTTTTCAGTAAGGTATTCTCTGCAAGCACTGAAATTATTGGTAACAGATAGTTTTGTGATAAGGTAATTTGTAACGGGTAACAAGTAATAAAAATTAATAAGGTGCAACAAGATGGCCCAATGCTTTTTGTAGCAAAGGACAAGCCTAGACAAACTCTTATATAAAGGAAAGCGCTCCCGAGGACACATGGAATTATCGCCAAGCTAGTTTCCATCACGTTCATATAATTCGCATTCGGTATTTTGATAATTTGATATGTGGGTGGACCGGTGCTTGGGTACTGCCCTTCCTTGGACAAGCATCCCACTATTGATTAACCCCTATTGCAAGCATCCACAACTACAAAAGAAGTATTAAGGTGAACCTAACCATAGCATGACACATATGGATCCAAATCAGCCCCTTACGAAGCAACTCATAAACTAGGGTTTAAGCTTCTGTCACTCTAGCAACCCATCATCTACTTATTACTTCCCAATGCCTTCCCCTAGGCCCAAACAATGGTGAAGTATCATGTAGTCGACGTTCACATGACACCACTTGTCGTGGAATTATCACAGCAGATGTCCTTAGTGTCAGGACTTAGTCGCGAGGCCAACGCATCTATGTGGTAGCTTGAGAGGGGTTGAGTGGAATGAGAGACACGAGGTTTTTACCCAGGTTCGGCCCCTCACGGTGGAGGTAAAAGCCTACATCCTGCTTCATTGATATTGATGATGATGACCACGGTTACAAGAGTGCTCTATCTCGAGAGCTATTGTCTAAACCTAACTTGTTCAACTTGTGAAACTTGTGAATCTTGTCCCCCTTGGGGTGCCCTGCCCCTTCGTATATATGTTGAAGGGGCGGTTTACATGTGGAGTCCTATTAGGATTAGGACTAGTCTATCTCTAATACGAACCGGATATAAGTCCAGGTCTTAACTCCTTGTAGGACAAATATTCCTCATGCCTTTCCTCTTAAACCGGCTCACCGTTAAACGTGAACCGGCCTTCTAGGCCTTGGGCCTTGTCATCTGTCTGTCCCGCACGCCGGATCACTAGTGAGTCATAATGACCAGGTGGGTTGCTTGTAAACCGCCAGGTCAGGGCGGGTCGCTGGTAACTCGCCAAATGTCAGCGGGGTCTTCAGATAAACCGCCAAGTCCGGCCAGGTTAACTTCCGGCCGGTTTACACCGCGGGGTATATCCCCGACATTAGCCCCCAAGTTTAGCTTGGATTTATTCATGGTAAACTTATGCTGGAAGATAAACACAAGAACAAATTTGACAGGTTATGCTCCGGGTTAAGAATTTTTGTAAACCGGTACCTGATCATCCTTAAGTCCTTGTTATTTCCTCCTTCTGGGAAATCCGGGTCAATAGACCAGCTTCATAATCAATTTGCCGACATTGGTTTCTCATAGAGAAATATTGTAAAGAATAATCCACTTGAGTCGGCTTCCAAAGCGCCAGTTTAAGAAATATGGGTCTGAAAATACTTATCTGATATTCAGCCGGTTTGAAGATGTAAAACTTGCTGGTTTAATATTACCAAAATGCACTAGTGCAGAACCGGGCAATAGCACTGGTTCGTAAGGCCCTTTAGTGCCGGTTCAGGAACCGGCACTAAAGTTTCGGCACTAAAGCCCCCCCCCCTTTAGTACCGGTTCAGCACGAACCGGTGCTAAAGGGGAACCACGTGGCACGAGCCAGCTCCGGGGGCCGGGAGCCCTTTAGTACCGGTTGGTAACACCAACCGGTACTAAATGGTTGTGGGTTTTTGTTTTATTTTGTTTTTTTCAATTAAATTTGTGTTATCAATTTAATTTAGGATTGTTTTACGTTATAATGAGTTGTAGTCATCATCATCATCATCATCATCATCGCATAATAATAAATAAATAAACTCTAGCTAGCTAAAAATCATCATAGTCGTCTAATTACCACTATTTAATCATCATAGTCATTACCGCTAGCTATCTAATCATCATCAACGCTGGCTAGCTTAAAGAGGAAACATTCACTTTGTAACAGAAGCAAAGATATCATCAAGTTCAACATAATCATCACCAACATCGAAGTTCAGGACACGAACATGAGACAAGTACTAATTAAGAGCATGAACTAGCTAGTAGTTACTGATCCTGCTGCTCCCTCTCAGGTAGAATAGCATAGAACATGTATAGCTCTCCTGATTCATTATACTGGAGCATGCAGATGAATCTGTCTCCTAATCTTGGGTTGCGCTTCTCCTTGCTGCCCCCTAGTACTTCTCTGCGATCGCTAACAATTTTGCTCCAATCTTTCACTCTTAAGCATTCTTCGGTTTCAGAAATCCTGAATGCACTCATGTGCAATGTATGAAATCTTGGTCGTAAGCTAACCATTGACATGCGACCTTTTGTCTCGATCCACTGAGGCACAACTGTCATCGGAAGTCCCTGTTGAAGAACATCTTATAGTAATTAATATACTAAGCAATGAAAGTTTAGCTTCAAAAATAATGTATGCAAAAGATGCACTAATTAAGGACAAATATTTAAAATCTTACCATCTTTTGATTATAGATGTGACCGTAGTTCAATACGATCACCATTGGTCGCACGTTTTGAGTACTAACATTTCTAAGTTTAGGAAAAAAATTTGTCTTGACAGTATTAAGATCCTCAAGCCATGAAACATAATGACTTATCTCCTCGCAGTTTAGTTGAGCCCCGGGGCAGTAGTAGGTCCTATCTACCAAGCGCCGGACATGTTTGCTTGAACCGAAATAAGCTGACAATACAAATTAGTTGTCAACTATTTTTGAATAAACTGTATCAAAGACATAAACATATGCATGCATGGTTGAGAAAAACTCACCAAATGGTAGAACTGGAGGCGTTTGCACATCGACCCAGATGTCTATATTACCTTCAATATCATCTTCCGGACGAATATCAAAGGTGATAACCATATCAGGCTCAAATGCATAAGCCTTGCATAGTGCTTGCCAAGTTTTGCATTCAAAATGGGTGTATGTGTCTCCATTGTATAATTTGATGTTGAAAGTATACCCATGCTCCGTCTTCAAGTAAACTCTCTTTACCTCCATATCATCTATAGCACTAAAACCTATCTTATCCAAGACAAAAATTCTTGCATGGCAGGGGATGCGCTAGTAGAATAGTGAAAATTTAAAATTATAAGTTGAAGCAAATGAAGCATAAGTTTTGTATTCAAATAATAATTGACAAAGTGACTTATTGTATCAACTTCGAATGTCTCATCCAGCTTGATGCTGAAGCGCCTACCATCAATAAGGAAATTTTGGTCGCACAGGCCGCGCTGGTCTTCACAGTGTTCGCACATAATGAAATCTTTTTCGTCGTCAGATGACATTTCCTATGTTCATATAGGTGAAACATTAAACACCTATATCTAGCCAAATATATATTCATCTAACATTTGACATTAATATATCTAACTATATATTCAATTTACACTACTATATATTTAACTTTTCTAGTTCAAATCTCATATAACTAGTTATATTAATTATTGAACTAGTTCAAATCTCATATACCTAAATTTTCATACTAAAAATAAACTAGTTATATTAATTATTCAACTAGTTCAAATCTCATATACCTAAATTTTCTTACTAAAAATAAACTAGTTATATTAATTATTGAACTAGTTCAAATCTCATATACCTAAATTTTACTAAAAATAAACTAGTTATATTAATTATTCAACTACTTCAAATCTCATATACCTAAATTTTCTTACTAAAAATAAACTAGTTATATTAATTATTCAACTAGTTCAAATCTCATATACCTAAATTTTCTTACTAAAAATAAACTAGTTATATTAATTATTGAACTAGTTCAAATCTCATATACCTAAATTTTCTTACTAAAAATAAACTAGTTATATTAATTATTCAACTAGTTCTAATCTCATATACCTAAATTTTCTTACTAAAAATAAACTAGTTATATTAATTATTGAGCTAGTTCAAATCTCATATACCTAAATTTTCTTACTAAAAATAAACTAGTTATATTAATTATTCAACTAGTTCTAATCTCATATACCTAAATTTTCTTATTAAAAATAAACTAGTTATATTAATTATTGAACTAGTTCAAATCTCATATATCTAAATTTTCTTACTAAAAATAAACTAGTTATATTAATTATTCAACTTGTTCTAATCTCTAGTTCGACAATTTTTCTATCTACCTAGCTAATTCATCTAACATTCGACATTAATCTAACATTCGATCATCTAATTAACTTTTCTAAAAAACAGAAAATAAGTAAAAAAAATGTGTGTGTGTATGTGTGTGTATGTGTGTGTATACGTATATGTGTGTACGTGTGTGTGTATGCGTGTGTGGTATGTGTGTGTGTGTGTGTGTGCGGCCCCGTACGCCGCCGCCCCGTACGTACGAGCGGGGGCGCCGGTGTACGGGGCGGGGGCGGCGGCGTACGGGGCGGGGGTGCCGGTGTGTGTGTGTGTATGTGTGTGTATGTATGTGTGTGTGTATGTGTGTGCGGGCGCGAGAGAGACGTACGGCCGCGGCGAGACGACGGACGGCGGCAGCATTCGGGGCGGCAGCGCGAGACGATGACGACGACGGGCGGCGGCGGGGACAGCGACGATGACGACGGACGACGGGCAACGGGCGGCGACGACGGGATCGAGCGGCACGCGCGGCGATGTCTCGCGAGAGGTCGGAGACGAAGTGGGGAGATGAAACTGAAATTTTCGTAAGTGCTATATATATAGGATGGGCCTTTAGTACCGGTTTGTGGCTCCAACCGATACTAAAGGCCTATTTTCGCCAGGCCAAGCGGCGGGAAACGAAGGCTTTTAGTACCCGTTGGAGCCACCAACCGGTACTAAAGGGGGGGCCTTTAGTACCGGTTGGAGCCACCAACCGGTACTAAAGGCCTTGCGCTGGCACCCGAAAGTTTAGTCCCACCTCGCCCGGCGAAGGGCAGCCGCACTGGTTTATAAACCCAGCTGCGGCTACCTCTTCGAACTCCTCTATATAGCAGGCTTCTGGGCCTAATTAATTAGGGCGCGCTGCCCTATGAGCCTGCTGGCCCTTCTGGGTCTGCATTTGCAAACCCTAGGTCTGGCAGGCCCCCTGGGTAGCGCGCCAACAAATTTTTTATATAGTTTTTTCTTTTCTGCATTACTTATTTTCTTCTATTTATTTTTGAGTAGTTTTTTATATTGTTTTTTCTTTTCTGCATTATTTATTTTCTTCTATTTATTTTTGAGTAATTTTTTTGTATAGTTTTTTTATTTTCTGCATTATTTATTTTCTTCTATTTATTTTCTTCTGGGAATTGAATGCTGCATACTAAACAATTAGGTAAATGACCGAAAAATAACAAATGATGTCAGAACATGTTGGAAATTGATGACATTGCTTTAAATGCTAGATACTGAACACAAAAGAAGTCCGGAGTTCAAATAAGTTTAAAAAACATTGAAGTGGCCATGTAACAGATGAAGTGCGTCCAGTTTTTGCCGTGACCCTCTCTACTCTTTCGCGCATGCTATGCGGGTGATATGATGATACCATGCCAAGTTTCAACATTTTTAGGATTCATTTTGTAGTGATTTTCAATTTCACGGTCATTTAGCTCTCTAAACAATTAGGTAAATGACCGAAAAACAACAAATGATGTCAGAACATGTTGGAAATTGATGACGTCGCTTTAAATGCTGCATACTGAACACAAAAGAAGTCTGGAGTTCAAATAAGTTATTAAAAATAAAAAAGAGGTGCAATGCTGGTTAATTTGCTTCAAGCCATTCGGAATAGTGTAGACTGCACTGCACATAGCTCAGTGCAATCTATGCTATTCCACAAGGCTTGAAGCTAATCAACATGTAGGTGAGCATTGCAACTCTTCGTCATTGTCTGTGCACTCACGGCTTATAAACTGCTCATACTGCCTCTCTCTTGGCGAAGATCACAAGATAGTTTGGTTAAATTGCATTACTTGTAAGTCCAGTTAACATGGATGCTTATGATGCAAGAGCAACAACAAAAGTGAAAATTTGGCACAAATAGATAGTTGTGTAACTAAAATAGGTAGGAGGAGAGATAGCTCTTATGTCACAAAAAAGAAGTTGTATCAAACCTTTTATGTCGGATCTAGAACAAACCAATCGGTATCGCCATCATACAGCCCAACCGTGGCTCGTGATGCATATATATGCATATCAAATGCACGGTTGGATGTATGATGGCGAATCCGAATGATTTGTATTCAGTCGATGAACTGGTAGATGTATGCAGTTGATGAACTGGTAGATGTATGTAGTCGATGAACTGAAAGACTTATGCAGGGAAGGCGAGAGGTGGGCTATATATAGGGTCGTCTAGCTCACAAAGTGATTGTGGTAGTTTCGATCCAACGACTCACATGAGCTAGGAAGAAACACACCTTTGATCCAACGACTCACAAGAACTAGAAAGAAACACATGATCCGTGTGATTCTTCCTGATTGGTGGGATGCACATTAGTACCCACTCCGGACTCCGAAACCCTGATACTCGGAAAGAGTTTGTCCAGTTTGTACACGAAGTGCGTCCAGTTTTTGCCGTGACCCTCTCTACTCTTTCGCGCATGCTATGCGGGTGATATGATGATACCATGCCAAGTTTCAACATTTTCAGGATTCATTTTGTAGTGATTTTCAAATTCACGGTCATTTAGCTCTCTAAACTATTAGGTAAATGACCGAAAAACAACAAATGATGTCAGAACATGTTGGAAATTGATGACGTCGCTTTAAATGCTGCATACTGAACACAAAAGAAGTCCGGAGTTTAAATAAGTTATTAAAAATAAAAAAGAGGTGCAATGCTGGTTAATTTGCTTCAAGCCATTCGGAATACTATAGATTGCACTAAGCCACTGCACATAGCTCAGTGCAATCTATGCTATTCCGCAAGGCTTGAAGCTAATCAACATGTAGGTGAGCATTGCAACTCTTCGTCATTGTCTGTGCACTCACGGCTTATAAACCGCTCATACTGCCTCTCTCTTGGCGAGGTGGGACTAAAAACAGCTTGCCATAACCTCATTAGTACCGGTTCGTGGTACGAATCGGCACTAAATGGTGATGGTGGGGCCATAGCCTGACCGCAGGATGACACAGCCTCTTTAGTACCAGTTCGTGGCATGAACCGGTACTAAAGGTTCGCCACGAACTAGTACTATTGATCGCCGCCTTGAACCGGCACTAATGTACACATTAGTGCCGGCTCTAATTCAAACCGGCACTAATGTGCTTCACGTTTGACCCTTTTTCTACTAGTGATGGCCGGTTTATATATATTGATGGCACCAGGTCATAATTGTTGTCGACACCGGGTCATGTAGTTGATCTTCCTGATTTGCTCAAAACTGATAAAATGAAGATGTTCCTCCTTTATATGCATAATACCTGTAGCCCCCAAGTCTTAAGAGGAGAACATAGTGATAACTTAAGACTTGCTCCAATAAGTGTTTCAACCTTGAAGAAATCCGGTTTGTTCATCTCAATCATATAAACTGAATACTCCATATATGTAGCCCCCAAGTGCCGGGTTGTCATGCTTGCAGCAACCTGGGACTTGTAATTGCTTAGAAAATTTCAATCAGTGTAGCCCCCAAGGGCCGGGTCATTATGCAATAATGAGCAGGGACTTTGTAAATATAATCATGTAGATTTTAGCAGTGATGTGTAGCCCCCAAGGGCCGGTTCAGTAAGATAATATTGAGCTGGGACTTTATATATACTTCATCGAAAATAACATCATATGATGTAACTCCCATCATGGGGCTTGAACCCACGTCCACAAGGTTAAGAGCTTTGTGCTTTACCAACTGAGGAGTGGACCCTTCAATATAATGGATAAAAACTTGTGTACCTTGAATTGTTGACAGGAGCAATTGGTAGCCCCCAAGGGCCGGCTCATTATAATATGATGAGTCGGGTCTTCAATAAGACTAAAAATAACTTGGCATTAGCCCCCAAGTGTCATGATGCATGCTTGCAGCGACGTGAGACTTGCATGTAATCTCGATTTGAATAATGTAGCCCCCAAGTGCCGGGTTGTAAGCCTGCAGCGACTCGGGACTATTCCTTCCATTGTAGAATAAATCATATCCTTTGATAAAATAGTAGACATTGCGCTATAGCGACTTTGAAAACCTTAATAATAAAAATCCAGCCATGTTGGCTACTCAAGATAATATAATCCGGTATGAAAACCTTATTCATTCAATATCATAATGAAATTTCAGCCAAGTTTGGCTATTTGAATAATATAACCCAATGATTTATAAGCGCATGATTCGCATGGCGCAATCCAAATATATACTGGCGACTTATTGTCCAAAGCCAGGCCGGTTTAATAAACACTAGATCATACTACCGGTTTAATAAACACCGGTGATTTATAATCATGCTTTATTCAACCTGTTTCTGCATACAACAAGTTTAAAGTGTCCTGGCGGTTTACCGCCAGACGGGTCATAATGCCCAACATATAACCTGGGTTTATAACCAAGGCTGCATTTAAGAATAATCAAATATGAAATATATCATACCTGTGACATTGAATTACATTGTTGGTTTTACCAACTTTTTGTAGTAAAGGTGATAACCCAAATCTTGAGTACTGATAACTCCTTCCATATTGTGCCAGTTTATGATAAAACCGTACCGGGTTATGATAGACACCGGATTATCCATATATAATACTGGCGACTTGTAGTCAACCAGACTGGGTTAATAATCGTTAGATTATAACTGATCATGTACTGACAACTTGCAGTTGATAGCCGAACCGGGTTGATGAACACTGGTTTACTCCATAATAGGATGGTAACAGCAAGGATCAAACCGGGCAAATAGTCTCCGGATTGACGTGAACTGTGCAAATGTCCGGCTCAGGGCCCGGTTCACCGATCTTGCCAATGAAAACGTGAATGCCACCAAAGGGGACCCGGTACCCGTACTCAACTGAGCCGGCCTCGGGGCCCCAGCCTGCGTCGTCGATGTAGAGCTTGCCGCTACGACTCTTAGTCATCCGGCCTACAGCATAGCCCTCGAGTCCTTCAAAGCGGCCCTCCAAGAACCTGAAACCATCGTGCGATAGCCCCACGGTGGGCGCCAACTATCGTGGTTTTGTCACGGCAGATGTCATAGAGAAAGGACTAAGTCGTGGAGCCATCGTGATGGGTTAGCTTGAAGGGGTTAAAGCGGACACAGGGACGCAAGAGAGTTTATACTAGTTCGACCCCTTCGATGAAGGTAAAAGCCTACGTCTAGTTGTGATGGAATTGATGGGGTTTCGATGACTAGGGAGCAAACAAGCTTCGCCTATGTCTCGAGTTGTTGTCTGTCCTTGAACCGCCGCCGGGTCGTCCCCTTATATACACGGGTGACGCCCGTCGGTTCACAGAGTCTCAACACCGGTCCATATTCGTATCCGGGTTGGTCTCTCCTTATTCCTAACTTACAATACAAGTTTATATACAAATGCCGGTTTACAGCTACAAGTCTAAAACCGACCACGGACCTTAGGCCCTCGTCTGTCTTCTTGGGCTTTAGCACTCTTGAACTACTGATGAAGTTGACCCAGCCCATATAGGCCGGTTTACGCCCAGCAGTAATATCCCCAACACTAAAGGTCTTGAGCCATAAGCCGAAGTGTGGGGCAATGCGGAGAGAGGCCTCACACGTGGCAATGAACGTCGAGATGTAAAGGAAAGAATCTGGGGCTAGATCGTGAAAATCTAGTCCGTAGTAAAACATGAGCCCCCGTACGAAGGGGTAAAGAGCGAATCCTAGCCCTCGCAGGAAGTCAGAGATGAATACGACCTCTCGCCGGATCTGGGAGTTGGAATAACCTGTCCTCGAGCAGGGATCCTATGGTGGATCTCTGCTGTCAGGTATCTGGCCGCACGAAGCTTCATGATGTCCTCCGTAACAAAGGAGGCCACCCATCGCCCCCCTGTGGGCTGGGTCCGGACATGATTGGGAAGCTTGAAGCGATGAAGTCGAGCCTTGGGTGCTAGAACTCGAAGTTGGAAGGGATAAGGAAAAGGTTGGCGCAAAACAAGGCGTCCCTTGGCTCCTTTATAAAGGCAACATATATTAAACGCCTCCACCTAAGCCTGAAAACCCGCCTATTCCTAAGGAATCATACCAATGGAACGGTTGGGTTATCCACGTTCGTATTGATGAGAATCCCGCGATAAGGGTACACGATCTCTGCTTCGACAAGACGTGCCAATAAAAACCGCGCCTCGAAACATGGAACGGTGGGACAAGAAACGGTTCGAAATAATGATCGGGCAAACGTGATGTCACGTTACAAAAAGTTGTCAGTGGATTGGACTGGTGCAATATTATGTTCTCTACGGTTGTGTGTGGTACTTGTATTGCAGCTCCGGACACGTTCATTATGTCCGAAGACTATCTTGGAGTATTCAGAAAGGGGAACCCACCTCGCAATGCCGAAGACAATCTATGTGCCGGACACCTCGTCATTGAAGTCTGGTTCAGGGGCTACTAAGGGAGTCCTGGACTAAGGGATCCTCGGGCATCCAACCTATTGGACATGGGCCAGACTGATGGGCTATGAAGATACAAAGACCGAAGACTCTACTCGTGTCTAGATGGGACTCTCCCTAGCGTGGAAGACAAGCTTGGCGACCAAATATGAAGATTCCTTTCTCTGCAACCGACCTTATGTAACCCTGGATCCCTCCGGTGTCTATATAAACCGTAGGGCTAGGTCCGTAGATAAATAATCATAGTCAGACAGGCTAGACTTTTAGGGTTTAGCCATTATGATCTCGTGGTAGATCAACTCTTGTAATACTAATATTCATCAAGATCAATCAAGCAGGAAGTAGGGTATTACCTCCATAGAGAGGGCCCGAACCTGGGTAAACATTGTGTCCCCCGTCTCCTGTTACCATCGACCTTAGACACATAGTTCGGGACCCCCTACCCGAGATCCGCCGGTTTTGACACCGACAGACACCACATGATGATCGGGTGTCATAGACTCTACGTTCAAATACCACGGGTGCAAGGCAGTTTTGCACATGCGGAATACTCAGGTTAAACTTGACGAGCCTGGCATGTACAGACATGGCCTCGGAACACTGAAGACCAAAAGGTCGAACATGAATCATTTAGTAGATATGATCAACATTGACATGTTCACCATTGATGACTACTCCATCTCACATGATGATTGGACATGGTTTAGTTGATTTGGATCACGTATCATTTAGATGACTCGAGGGATGTCTATCGAAGTGAGAGTTCTTAAGTAATTTGATTAATTGAACTTAATTTATCATGAACATAGTATTGATAGTTTTTGCATATCTATGTTGTAGATCAATGGCCCGTGCTACCGTTCCCTTGAATTTTAATGCGTTCCTAGAGAAATCTAAGTTGAAAGATGATGGTAGCAACTACATGGGCTGGGTCCGTAACTTGAGGATTATCCTCATTGCTGCATAGAAGAATTATGTCCTTGATGCACTGCTAGGTGAAAAGGCCTACTGCAGAAGCAGATGCTGATGTTATGAACGTCTAGCAAACTCGATCTAATGACTACTCTATAGTTCAGTGTGCCATGCTTTACGACTTAGAATCGGGACTTCAAAGACGTTTTGAACGCCATGGAGCATATGAAATGTCACAGGAGTTGAAGTTTATATTTCAAGCAAATGCTCGAGTTGACAGATATGAAGTCTCCAACAAGTTCTATAGTTGCAAGATGGAGGGGAATAGTTCTATCAGCGAACACATACTCAAAATATTTGGGTATCATAATCACTTGACTCAGCTGGGAGTTAATCTTCCAGATGATAGTGTTATGGACAGATTTCACCAATCACTGCCACCAAGCTATAAAGGCTTTGTGATGAACTATAATATATAAGGGATGAACAAAACAATTCCCGAGCTCTTCACAATGCTTAAGACCGCGAGGTATAAATCAAGAAGGAGCATCATGTGTTGATGGTTAGCAAGACCACTAGTTTCAACAAAAAGGGCAAGGGAAAGAAGGGGAACTTCAAGAAGAATGGCAAGCAAGTTGCCACTCCTGGGAAGAAGCCCAAAGCTGGACCTAAGCATGAAACTGAGTGCTTCTACTAGAAAGGGACTGGTCACTAGAAGTGGAACTCCCCCAAGTATTTGGCGGATAAGAAGGATGGCAAAGTGAACAAAGGTATATTTGATATACATCACTACAAACAAATACACTTCCGTTATGATACGTGTTTGTCACAGTAGGTCACTGATGACCCACAAGTATAGGGGATCTATCGTAGTCCTTTCGATAAGTAAGAGTGTCGAACCCAACGAGGAGCAGAAGGAAATGATAAGCAGTTTTCAGTAAGGTATTCTCTGCAAGCACTGAAATTATCGGTAATAGATAGTTTTGTGATAAGGTAATTTGTAACGGGTAACAAGTAATAAAAATTAATAAGGTGCAACAAGATGGCCCAATCCTTTTTGTAGCAAAGGACAAGCCTAGACAAACTCTTATATAAAGGAAAGCGCTCCCGAGGACACATGGGAATTATTGCCAAGCTAGTTTTCATCACGTTCATATAATTCGCATTCGGTACTTTGATAATTTGATATGTGGGTGGACTGGTGCTTGGGTACTGCCCTTCCTTGGACAAGCATCTCACTTATGATTAACCACTATTGCAATCATCCACAACTACAAAAGAAGTATTAAGGTAAACCTAACCATAGCATGACACATATGGATCCAAATCATCCCCTTACGAAGCAACTCATAAACTAGGGTTTAAGCTTCTGTCACTCTAGCAACCCATCATCTACTTATTACTTCCCAATGCCTTCCCCTAGGCCCAAACAATGGTGAAGTATCATGTAGTCGACGTTCACATGACACCACTTGTCGTGGAATTGTCACAACAGATGTCCTTAGTGTCAGGACTTAGTCGCGAGGCCAACGCATCTATGTGGTAGCTTGAGAGGGGTTGAGTGGAACGAGAGACACGAGGTTTTTACACAGGTTCGGCCCCTCACGCTGGAGGTAAAAGCCTACATCCTACTTCATTGATATTGATGATGATGACCACGGTTACAAGAGTGCTCTATCTCGAGAGCTATTGTCTAAACCTAACTTGTCCAACTTGTGGAACTTGTGAATCTTGTCCCCCTTGGGGTGCCCTGCCCCTTCGTATATATGTTGAAGGGGCGGTTTACATGTGGAGTCCTATTAGGATTAGGACTAGTCTGTCTCTAATACGAACCGGATATAATTCCAGGTCTTAACTCCTTGTAGGACAAATATTCCTCATGCCTTTCCTCTTAAACCGGCTCACCGTTAAACGTGAACCGGCCTTCTGGGCCTTGGGCCTTGTCATCCGTCTGTCCCGCACGCCAGATCACTAGTGAGTCATAATGACCAGGTGGGTTGCTTGTAAACCGCCAGGTCAGGGCGGGTCGCTGGTAACTCGCCAAATGTCAGCGGGGTCTTCAGATAAACCGCCAAGTCCGGCCGGGTTAACTTCCAGCCGGTTTACACCGTGGGGTATATCCCCGACATTAGCCCCCAAGTTTAGCTTGGATTTATTCATGGTAAACTTATGCTGGAAAATAAACACAAGAAAAAATTTGACAGGTTATGCTCCGGGTTAAGAATTTTTGTAAACTGGTACCTGATCATCCTTAAGTCCTTGTTATTTCCTCCTTCTGGGAAATCCGGGTCAATAGACCAGCTTCATAATCAATTTGCCGACATTGGTTTCTCATAGAGAAATATTGTGAAGAATAATCCACTTGAGTCGGCTTCCAAAGCGCCGGTTTAAGAAATATGGGTCTGAAAATACTTATATGATATTCAGCCGGTTTGAAGATGTAAAACTTGCCGGTTTAATATTACCAAAATGCACTAGTGCATAACCGGGCAATAGCACCGGTTCGTAAGGCCCTTTAGTGCCGGTTTAGGAACCGGCACTAAAGGTTCGGCACTAAAGCCCCCCCCCCCTTTAGTACCAGTTCAGCATGAACCGGTGCTAAAGGGGAACCACGTTGCACGAGCCAGCTCCGGGGGCCGGGAGCCCTTTAGTACCGGTTGGTAACACCAACCAGTACTAAATGGTTGTGGGTTTTTGTTTTATTTTGTATTTTTCAATTAAATTTGTGTTATCAATTTAACTTAGGATTGTTTTACATTATAATGAGTTGTAGTCGTCATCATCATCATCATCATCATCACATATTAATAAATAAATAAACTCTAGCTAGCTCAAAATCATCATAGTCGTCTAATTACCACTATTTAATCATCATAGTCATTACCGCTAGCTATCTAATCATCATCAACGCTGGCTAGCTTAAAGAGGAAACATTCACTTTGTAACAGAAGCAAAGATATCATCAAGTTCAACATAATCATCACCAACATCGAAGTTCAGGACACGGACATGAGACAAGTACTAATTAAGAGCATGAACTAGTAGTAGCTACTGATCCTGCTGCTCCCTCTCAGGTAGAATAGCATAGAACATGTATAGCTCTCCTGATTCATCATACTGGAGCATGCAGATGAATCTGTCTCCTAATCTTGGGTTGCGCTTCTCCTTGCTGCCCCCTAGTACTTCTCTGCGATCGTTAACAATTTTGCTCCAATCTTTCACTATTAAGCATTCTTCGCTTTCAGAAATCCTGAATGCACTCATGTGCAATGTAGGAAATCTTGGTCGTAAGCTAACCATTGACATGCGACCTTTTGTCTCGATCCACTGAGGCACAACTGTCATCGGAAGTCCCTGTTGAAGAACATCGTATAGTAATTAATATACTAAGCAATGAAAGTTTAGCTTCAAAAATAATGTATGCAAAAGATGCACTAATTAAGGACAAATATTTAAAATCTTACCATCTTTCGATTATAGATGTGACCGTAGTTCAATACGATCACCATTGGTCGCACGTTTTGAGTACTAACATTTCTAAGTTTAGGAAAAAAATTTGTCTTGACAGTATTAAGATCCTCAAGCCATGAAACATAATGACTTATCTCCTCGCAGTTTAGTTGAGCCCTGGGGCAGTAGTAGGTCCTGTCTACCAAGCACCGGACATGTTTGCTTGAACCGAAATAAGCTGACAATACAAATTAGTTGTCAACTATTTTTGAATAAACTGTATCAAAGACATAAACATATGCATGCATGGTTGAGAAAAACTCACCAAATGGTAGAACTGGAGGCGTTTGCACATCGACCCAGATGTCTATATTACCTTCAATATCATCTTCCGGACGAATATCAAAGGTGATAACCATATCAGGCTCAAATGCATAAGCCTTGCATAGTGCTTGCCAAGTTTTGCATTCAAAATGGGTGTATGTGTCTCCATTGTATAATTTGACGTTGAAAGTATACCCATGCTCGGTCTTCAAGTAAACTCTCTTTACCTCCATATCATCTATAGCACTAAAACCTATCTTATCCAAGACAAAAATTCTTGCATGGGAGGGGATGCGCTAGTAGAATAGTGAAAATTTAAAATTATAAGTTGAAGCAAATGAAGCATAAGTTTTGTATTCAAATAATAATTGACAAAGTGACTTACTGTATCAACTTCGAATGTCTCATCCAGCTTGATGCTGAAGCGCCTACCATCAACAAGGAAATTTTGGTCGCACAGGCCGCGCTGGTCTTCACAGTGTTCGCACATAATGAAATCTTTTTCGTCGTCAGATGACATTTCCTATGTTCATATAGGTGAAACATTAAACACCTATATCTAGCCAAATATATATTCATCTAACATTTGACATTAATATATCTAACTATATATTCAATTGACACTACTATATATTTAATTTTCTATTCAAATTCATTAACTAGTTATATTATTGAACTAGTTCAAATCTCATATACCTAAATTTTCTTACTAAAAATAAACTAGTTATATTAATTATTCAACTAGTTCAAATCTCATATACCTAAATTTTCTTACTAAAAATAAACTAGTTATATTAATTATTGAACTAGTTCAAATCTCATATACCTAAATTTTCTTACTAAAAATAAACTAGTTATATTAATTATTGAACTAGTTCAAATCTCATATACCTAAATTTTCTTACTAAAAATAAACTAGTTATAGTAATTATTCAACTAGTTCTAATCTCATATACCTAAATTTTCTTACTAAAAATAAAATAGTTATATTAATTATTGAACTAGTTCAAATCTCATATACCTAAATTTTCTTACTAAAAATAAACTAGTTATATTAATTATTCAACTAGTTCTAATCTCATATACCTAAATTTTCTTACTAAAAATAAACTAGTTATATTAATTATTGAACTAGTTCAAATCTCATATACCTAAATTTTCTTACTAAAAATAAACTAGTTATATTAATTATTCAACTAGTTCTAATCTCTAGTTCGACAATTTTTCTATCTAGCTAGCTAATTCATCTAACATTCGACATTAATCTAACATTCGATCATCTAATTAACTTTTCTAAAAAACAGAAAATAAGTAAAAAAATGTGTGTGTGTATGTGTGTGTATACGTATATGTGTGTACGTATGTGTGTATGTGTGTGTGTATGCGTGTGTGGTATATGTGTGTGTGTGCGGCCCCGTACGCCGCCGCCCCGTACGTACGAGCGGGGGCGCCGGCGTACGGGGCAGGGGCGGCGGCGTACGGGGCGGGGGTGCCGGTGTGTGTGTATGTGTGTGTATGTATGTGTGTGTGTATGTGTGTGCGGGCACGAGAGAGACGTACGGCCGCGGCGAGACGACGGACGGCGGCGGCGTTCGGGGCGGCAGCGCGAGACGACGACGACGACGGGCGGCGGCGGGGATAGCAACGATGACGACGGACGACGAGCGGTGACGACGGGATCGAGCGGCGCGTGCGGCGATGTCTCGCGAGAGGTCGGAGACGAAGTGGGGAGATGAAACTGAAATTTTCGTAACTGCTATATATATAGGATGGGCCTTTAGTACCGGTTCGTGGCTCCAACTGGTACTAAAGGCCTATTTTCGCCAGGCCAAGCGGCGGGAAACGAAGGCTTTTAGTACCGGTTGGAGCCACCAACCGGTACTAAAGGGGGGGCCTTTAGTACCGGTTGGAGCCACCAACCGGTACTAAAGGCCTTGCGCTGCCACCCCAAAGTTTACTCCCACCTCGCCCGGCGAAGGGCAGCCGCACTGGTTTATAAACCCAGCCGCGGCTACCTCTTCGAACTCCTCTATATAGCAGGCTTCTGAGCCTAATTAATTAGGGCGCGCTGCCCTATGAGCCTGCTGGCCCTTCTGGGTCTGTATTTGCAAACCCTAGGTCTGGCAGGCCCACTGGGCAGCGCACCAAATTTTTTTTATATAGTTTTTTCTTTTCTGCATTACTTATTTTCTTCTATTTATTTTTGAGTAGTTTTTTATATTGTTTTTTCTTTTCTGCATTATTTATTTTCTTCTATTTATTTTTGAGTAATTTTTTTGTATAGTTTTTTTATTTTCTGCATTATTTATTTTCGTCTATTTATTTTCTTCTGGAAATTGAATGCTGCATACTAAACAATTAGGTAAATGACCGAAAAACAACAAATGATGTCAGAACATGTTGGAAATTGATGACATCGCTTTAAATGCTGGATACTGAACACAAAAGAAGTCCGGAGTTCAAATAAGTTTAAAAAACATTGAAGTGGCCATGTAACAGATGAAGTGCGTCCAATTTTTGCCGTGACCCTCTCTACTCTTTCGCGCATGCTATGCGGGTGATATGATGATACCATGCCAAGTTTCAACATTTTCAGGATTCATTTTGTAGTGATTTTCAATTTCATGGTCATTTAGCTCTCTAAATAATTAGGTAAATGACCGAAAAACAACAAATGATGTCAGTACATGTTGGAAATTGATGACGTCGCTTTAAATGCTGCATACTGAACACAAAAGAAGTTCGGAGTTCAAATAAGTTATTAAAAATAAAAAAGAGGTGCAATGCTGGTTAATTTGCTTCAAGCCATTCGGAATAGTGTAGACTGCACTGCACATACCTTAGTGCAATCTATGCTATTCCGCAAGGCTTGAAGCTAATCAACATGTAGGTGAGCATTGCAACTCTTCGTCATTGTCTGTGCACTCACGGCTTATAAACCGCTCATACTGCCTCTCTCTTGGCGAAGATCACAAGATAGTTTGGTTAAATTGCATTACTTGTAAGTCTAGTTAACATGGATGCTTATGATGCAAGAGCAACAGCAAAAGTGAAAATTTGGCACAAATAGATAGTTGTGTAACTAAAATAGGTAGGAGGAGAGATAGCTCTTATGTCACAAAAAAGAAGTTGTATCAAACCTTTTATGTCGGATCTAGAACAAACCAATCGGTATCGCCATCATACAGCCAACCGTGGCTCGTGATGCATATATATGCATATCAAATGCACGGTTGGACGTATGATGGCGAATCCGAATGATTTGTATTCAGTTGATGAACTGGTAGATGTATGCAGTCGATGAACTGGTAGATGTATGTAGTCGATGAACTGAAAGACTTATGCAGGGAAGGCGAGAGGTGGGCTATATATAGGGTCATCTGGCTCACAAAGTGATTGTGGTAGTTTTGATCCAACGACTCACATGAGCTAGGAAGAAACACACCTTTGATCCAACGACTCACAAGAACTAGAAAGAAACACACGATCCGTGTGATTCTTCCTGATTGGTGGGATGCACATTAGTACCCACTCCGGACTCCGAAACCCTGATACTCGGAAAGAGTTTGTCCAGTTTGTACACGAAGTGCATCCAGTTTTTTCCGTGACCCTCTCTACTCTTTCGCGCATGCTATGTGAGTGATATGATGATACCATGCCAAGTTTCAACATTTCCAGGATTCATTTTGTAGTGATTTTCAAATTCACGGTCATTTAGCTCTCTAAACAATTAGGTAAATGACCGAAAAACAACAAATGATGTCAGAACATGTTGGAAATTGATGACGTCGCTTTAAATGCTGCATACTGAACACAAAAGAAGTCCGGAGTTTAAATAAGTTATTAAAAATAAAAAAGAGGTGCAATGCTGGTTAATTTGCTTCAAGCCATTCGGAATAGTGTAGACTAGCCACTGCACATAGCTCAGTGCAATCTATGCTATTCCGCAAGGCTTGAAGCTAATCAACATGTAGGTGAGCATTGCAACTCTTCGTCATTGTCTGTGCACTCACGGCTTATAAACCGCTCATACTGCCTCTCTCTTGGCGAGGTGGGACTAAAAACAGCTTGCCATAACCTCATTAGTACCGGTTCGTGGTACGAACCGGCACTAAATGGTGATGGTGCGGCCATAGCCTGACCGCATGCTGACACAGCCTCTTTAGTACCGGTTCGTGGCATGAACCGGTACTAAAGGTTCGCCACGAACTGGTACTATTGATCGCCGCCACGAACCGGCACTAATGTACACATTAGTGCCGGCTCTAATTCAAACCGGCACTAATGTGCTTCACGTTTGACCCTTTTTCTACTAGTGATGGCCGGTTTATATATATTGATGGCACCAGGTCATAATTGTTGTCGACACCGGGTCATGTAATTGATCTTCCTGATTTGCTCAAAACTGATAAAATGAAAATGTTCCTCCTTTATATGCATAATACCTGTAGCCCCCAAGTCTTAAGAGGAGAACATAGTGATAACTTAAGACTTGCTCCAATAAGTGTTTCAACCTTGAAGAAATCCGGTTTGTTCATCTCAATCATATAAACTGAATACTCCATATATGTAGCCCCCAAGTGCCGGGTTGTCATGCTTGCAGCAACCTGGGACTTGTAATTGCTTATAAAATTTCAATCAGTGTAGCCCCCAAGGGCCGGGTCATTATGCAATAATGAGCAGGGACTTTGTAAATATAATCATGTAGATTTTAGCAGTGATGTGTAGCCCCCAAGGGCCGGTTCAGTAAGATAATATTGAGCTGGGACTTTATATATACTTCATTGAAAATAACATCATATGATGTAACTCCCATCATGGGGCTTGAACCCACGTCCACAAGGTTAAGAGCTTTGTGCTTTACCAACTGAGGAGTGGACCCTTCAATATAATGGATAAAAACTTGTGTACCTTGAATTGTTGACAGGAGCAATTGGTAGCCCCCAAGGGCCGGCTCATTATAATATGATGAGTTGGGTCTTCAATAAGACTAAAAATAACTTGGCATTAGCCCCCAAGTGTCATGATGCATGCTTGTAGCGACGTGAGACTTGCATGTAATCTCGATTTGAATAATGTAGCCCCCAAGTGCCGGGTTGTAAGCCTGCAGCGACTCGGGACTATTCCTTCCATTGTAGAATAAATCATATCCTTTGATAAAATAGTAGACATTGCACTATAGCGACTTTGAAAACCTTAATAATAAAAATCCAGCCATGTTGGCTACTCAAGATAATATAATCCGGTATGAAAACCTTATTCATTCAATATCATAATGAAATTTCAGCCAAGTTTGACTATTTGAATAATATAACCCAATGATTTATAAGCGCATGATTCCCATGGCGCAATCCAAATATATACTGGCGACTTATTGTCCAAAGCCAGGCCGGTTTAATAAACACTGGATCATACTACCGGTTTAATAAACACCGGTGATGTACAATCATGCTTTATTCAACCTGTTTCTGCATACAACAAGTTTAAAGTGTCCTGGCGGTTTACCGCCAGATGGGTCATAATGCCCAACATATAACCTGGGTTTATAACCAAGGCTGCATTTAAGAATAATCAAATATGAAATATATCATACCTGTGACATTGAATCACATTGTTGGTTTTACCAACTTTTTGTAGTAAAGGTGATAACCCAAATCTTGAGTACTGATAACTCCTTCCATATTGTGCCAGTTTATGATAAAACCGTACCGGGTTATGATAGACACCGGATTATCCATATATAATACTAGCGACTTGTAGTCAACCAGACTGGGTTAATAATCGCCGGATTATAACTGATCATGTACTGACAACTTGCAGTTGATAGCCGAACCGGGTTGATGAACACCGATTTACTCCATAATAGGATGGTAACAGCAAGGATCAAACCGGGCAAATAGTCTCCGGATTGACGTGAACTGTGTTCCGTCAATTGATTGGTTGAAAACTTTGTCGGTTTAAAAAATGCAATAAAAGGAAAGAAATATCTTTCAAAGAAAAGTGTGAAGCAAAAGCAATGACAAAACCGTTTGCAAAAAAGGTTTATTTGAGCTGATCAAATGGCGTTACCATGGCCGAACACGACCAAGCTCCCGTTAGGTGTAACTATGGTTCTAGTCAGCCAGGTCCCCAAATGAAACCATGGCATTTATGCCGACCAAGTGGCATGGCAATGGTTTGGGTTCGACCAAGCCCCCAAGTGATTCTGTGGCCTTAGGCCGATCAAGAGGCATGACTGGTTCAGACGTGACCAAGTCCCCAAGTGATCCGGTGGCTCTCGCCTATCAAGAGGTATGGTATTGGTTCGGACACGACCAAACCCCCAAGTGATATAACATGATGCTTTTTTTTAAAAGCCAACTCAAGGGGTAAACCGGAGGCCTCTTTAGAACAACATCGTGTAACCACTCATGATGTAAAAGAACAGAGACCCCGCTTTATGAAGCAGAAGCCCCCATGTGATCAATAATATATCAGGCCAGTAAGGCAGGATACCCATGTTTGAACAGCGCATCGTGGCAGCAGGTCCTCTTCGGCAATTTTTAACTTTTTGCAAGAGATAAATTCTTCTTGAACCGGGATCTTGAACCGGATATTGATAGTTTCAGAGCTTTGTCGGAGAACAAATTTCCCTTGTACCGGATTGTAAACCGGAATCCTTTTCTGATGACCCGAAACTTCTTCATTGAGCCGGGATTTTGTAACTGTCATATACTTTCTAATCCGGAAATCTTCTGACAGCACGATGTGAATCCGGGACCGGGTTATCTTTCCCTCCAATGTATTAGGGTTCTTGACTTCACTGAAAACCGACAACGTTTTCTAAGTCATATCATTGTAGCCCCCAAGTCTCAAGGTGACTCGAGGAGTTGGTTTGAGATTCTCCAGATTCGACCGTGATATAAACCGACATAACTTGTATATCATTGGTGTTGATAACGTGATATGAATCCACAGAAGGTTGAGGTGACTGCGGCGGGCTATAAATGATCCCGTATGAGCCGTGTCAGCAACTCGGCCAATGGTTCCTTCCAACTGGCTATTTGAAGTTGACCAAACTGTAGTGGCAGCAATTTGTGTGCATGTCCATTGAACCGTCAGTGCAGGCGGCAGTTGATAGTATATAATAATTTGCCTCCAATTTGTTGAAAGAAAACCCAAGCTGTGACTTGCTCAAACAGTTCCTGCAGACAGGTGCGTCCCGGTATGTTGATGTAGACCAGGCCGCGAGAGATGGACGCCAAGACAACCGCAACATCAGAGGCGACTCAGATAGATGATTCGGCCGCAACATTGTAAACCGGCGCGGACGGGGAAAATCAGCACTGGTGTCATAAACCGGCATGGACGGGCGAGTTAATCGCGGGCGTTGTCCCGGCAAGCTGATGTAATCCGGGCCGTAAGGGCGGCATCTTGTACGTGTCCATTCACCGTGTAATGTAGCACGGACGAACACCGGGCAGGGCGTTGCCAGCGCATGCTCCGCACACATGATATAAACCACGTTTATAATGAATAATTGTCCTGCATATCAAAATATACGGTCGAAAGTAACTGTTCCTTTTATAAAAACAATATATCTATACCAATATAAAAAGACCTAAAGGGGCAGATCCAATTGATCTTAGCCATCGAACTAAGTCAATCCAACGACCTAGACTGCTCCAATGGCGAGCGTTAAACGTGTTTAACGTGCAATTAATAGCATGCCAAATATTGCAATAATTACATGATTAAGACATAAATAATAGCATACCTAATATTCACGTGCAATAAATATATTACCTAAATATTAACGTGCGTTGCACGTGCGCATTGACTAGTGTCAACAAAATAACTTACATCACCTGACTTGTCTGGACGACGGATGGTCCGTATACATAGCGTCCATGAATAATCCACGGTGACTCCAGTGGCACTTTAATCACTCTCTTGAGGAGACCTTAAACCGGAGTGGCTCTTGTTTTTGATTCTCATGTAGACGTTGGAGCTTGGCCCTTCATGTGGGTGGCTCGAGCAGTTTGAGAAGACAAAATTTTGAAGTAGTAGTACCCCTTTGCTTCCTTTCCTCACGTGATAAAATTCCATGACGACCTTGCATCAACTTTTTTTTAATCATAAGCGACAGCAACAACAGCAGATCCGTTACCACCGCTCATTACTTTTTTGCTATCCACCCGCGATGGCAACTTGTGGTGCGTTTTGGGCAGGGCGAAGCCAGCTCAGGCCCGGCGGCGCGACAGTGGATGCGCGTATCCCGGCTAGTCGAGGCGGAGCCGGTTTGAGGCACGGCTATGCCCATCTAGCGGTGGTTTGAATGTGACACCAGTGAAGTGCAGCGGTGCTGTCTCTGGCGGGGATGAATCGGGGGCCGCGGGTGAAGAGGCCGTGAGGGCGAGACAACACCAGCGGAGACGGCAAAGGCAACCCGCAGCAGTAGGTTGATGGAAAATACGGCACAACCGTAGTAAGCCGACGAGGAGCGGGTAAAGACCGGCGGCACGACGCGTGGAAGGAGCAGGACAGCTCGTAGGGCGCATCAGTGAAGCGGGCGGTTTTCATTGTACCACCAGGCAGAGACAAGGCCACTCGGCCAGCGCGGTTGCTCGGATAACCCGGTAGGTGCGGCCAGCGGATTGACTTTAATCCGAGGTCGACTCGTAGCTATTGCAGACTTGACCCGGCGAGGCGAGCTGGCAGCCCGGAGCGGCAGAAGAGGCCGTCCATTGGAACTGCAACCACCGGCATCTGAGAATTCGTCGAACGCCTCGAGGCGAGTGGATCATGGAGGACTCCAGGTCACGGCCGGCTCCGATTCCGGGTTGTGGTCGAGGAGGCGAGGGTAGCTCTCTGCTCGGGGCAAGAGGAGACACAACCTGGCCAATTTATCGCGGCAGAGATAAAGCCGAGTGGGTCATGGCAATGGCTCGGGGAATAAACTGTTGTAACTCGGCGACAGCAAATCCGGTTTATGGCCGAAAATATCTTCTGAATCGTACGATGACCAAGCGGGGTCTAGCCCTAGGTTCCTTTTTACTTTGAAACTCGGTTTTGCTGCAGATCGGATTGAACCAACAACTTTAAATTTTCCTTTAGTCGATACGTACGGGTTGAATCCATGGCAATTTGACAACCAACACAGATCGGATCACAACTATAGAGATCGTCCATGGCGACTTGACAATAATATTTCCTTGATCTCCACCGACGAGGCTAGTATTGACGCAAATCCTTCCGTACCGGCCCTTGCTGATCTGATGGATTGTAAGCTTCTCGATCCTAGGGAGATCCCTCCAAGAACTCAACACCATCGTGCGCTAGCCCCACGGTGGGCGCCAACTGTCGTGGAATTGTCATGGCAGATGTCCTTAGTGTCAGGACTTAGTCGCGAGGCCAACGCATCTATGTGGTAGCTTGAGAGGGGTTGAGTGGAACGAGAGACATGAGGTTTTTACCCAGGTTCGGCCCCTCACGGTGGAGGTAAAAGCCTACATCCTGCTTCATTGATATTGATGATGATGACCATGGTTACAAGAGTGCTCTATCTCGAGAGCTATTATCTAAACCTAACTTGTCCAACTTGTGAAACTTGTGAATCTTGTCCCCCTTGGGGTGCCCTGCCCCTCCGTATATATGTTGAAGGGGAGGTTTACATGTGGAGTCCTATTAGGATTAGGACTAGTCTGTCTCTAATACGAACCGGATATAAGTCCAGGTCTTAACTCCTTGTAGGACAAATATTCCTCATGCCTTTCCTCTTAAACCGGCTCACCGTTAAACGTGAACCGGCCTTCTAGGCCTTGGGCCTTGTCATCCGTCTGTCCCGCACGCCGGATCACTAGTGAGTCATAATGACTAGGTGGGTTGCTTGTAAACCGCCAGGTCAGGGCGGGTCGCTGGTAACTCGCCAAATGTCAGCGGGGTCTTCAGATAAACCGCCAAGTCCGGCCGGGTTAACTTCCGGCCGGCTTACACCGCGGGGTATATCCCCGACACCACTAGAGGAAAGACAACATACATCTCATCAAAATATCGAACAAATACCAAATTCACATGACTACTTATAGCAAGACTTCTCCCATGTCCTCAGGAACAAACGTAACTACTCACAAATCATATTAATGTTCATAATCAGAGGGGTATTAATATGCATAAAGGATCTGAACATATGATCTTCCACCGAATAAACCAACTAGCATCAACTACAAAGAGTAATCAACACTACTAGCAATCCACAGGTACCAATCTGAGGCTTTGGGACAAAGATTGGATACAAGAGATGAACTAGGGTTTGAGATGAGATGGTGCTGGTGAAGATGTTGATGGATATTGACCCCCTCCCGATGAGAGGATCGATGGTGATGATGATGGTGATGATTTCTCCCTCCCGGAGGGAAGTTTCCCCGGCAAAACAGCTCCACCGGAGCCCTAGATTGGTTCCGCCAAGGTTCCGCCTCGTGGCGGCGGAGTTTCGTCCCGTGGGCTAGCTTATGATTTTTTTCCTAGACGAAAGAATCCATATAGCCAAAGATGGGCATCAAAGGGCTGACAGGGGGCCCACGAGGCAGGGGGCGTGCCCAGGGGGTAGGGCGCGCCCCCCACCCTTGTGGATGGTGGGTGGCCCCCTCTGGTACTTCTTTCGCCCAATATTTTTTATATATTCTGGAACGTGCTCCTGTGAAGTTTCAGGACTTTTGGAGTTGTGCAGAATAGGTCTCTAATATTTGCTCCCTTTCCAACCCAGGATTCCAGTTGCCGGCATTCTCCTTCTTCATGTAAACCTTGTAAAATAAGAGAGAATAGGCATAAGTATTGTGGCATAATGTGTAATAACAGCCCATAATGCAATAAATATCAATATAAAAGCATGATGCAAAATGGGCGTATCAACCCCCCCAAGCTTAGACCTTGCTTGTCCTCAAGCGAAAGACGATATCGAAAAATATGTCCACATGTTTAGAGATAGAGGTGTCGATAAAATAAAATACGGACATGAGGGCATCATGATCATTCTTAGAACAGCAACATATATATTGTCATATGATTTCTTATGCTAAAGTAACAATTCATTCACAGTTTCAAGAATGAATCATAAACTTCATTGAAAACTAACAACCTATGATCTCAGTCATTGAAGCAATTGCAATTTATCATAACATCTGAAAGAATCAATATAAGAGCTTTTCAGCAAGTCCACATAGTCAACCATCATTTAGTCTTTCACAATTGCTAACACTCACGCGATATTTATGGTTATGAAGTTTTAATCGGACACAGAGAAAGATAGGGGCTTATAGTTTTGCCTCCCAACCTTTTACCTCAAGGGTAATGTCAACAATAATAGTTCATGAAAACTCACATCCAATTGGCCATATATATCAGGATCTTTCCAACACATTGTGCTTGCCAAAGGATAAAAGGTAAAAAGGAAAGGTGAAGATCACCATGACTCTTGTATGAAGTATAAGACAAGAATAAAAGATAGGCCCTTCGCAGAGGGAATCAAAGGTTGTCATGTGCTTTTAAGGTTGGATGCATGAAATCTTAATGCAAAAGAACGTCACTTTATATTGCCACTTGTGATATGGACCTTTATTATGCAGTCTGTCGCTTTTATTTCTTCCACATCACAAGATCGTATAAAGCTTATTTTCTCCGCACTAACAAATCATACATATTTAGAGAGCAATTTTTATTGCTTGCAACGATGAAAACTTACTTGAAGGATCTTACTCAATCCATAGGTAGATATGGTGGACTCTCATGGCAAAACTAAGTTTAAGGATATTTGGAAGCACAAGTAGTATCTCTACTTGGTGCAAAGAATTTGGCTAGCATGAGAGGGAAAGGCAAGCTCAACATGTTGGATGATCCATGATAATATAATTTATCTCATATGTAAGATACATAACCCATTACGTTGTCTTCCTTGTCCAATGTCAACTCTTTAGCATGTCATATTTTAATGAGTGCTCACAATCATAAAAGATGTCCAAGATAGTGTATTTATATGTGAAAACCTCTCTTTCTTTATTACTTCCTATTAATTGCAATCATGACCTAAACTATGTTTGTCAACTCTCAATAACTTTTATTCATCATACTCTTTATATGTGAAGTCATTACTCTCCATAAGATCCATATGATCTCTTTATTTCTTTTTATTCTTTCTCTTTTATTTTATTCCCTCTAGATCATAGCAAGATAATCAAGCCCTTGACTCAACACAATTCTTTATTATATATAGCCCACGAACTCGATTATATAGAAGGTTCATAGAGCAAAAATCAAAACTAGATCATACTAAAACTTTATTCTACTAGATCAAGATATTACCAAAAGGATCGAACTAAGAAAAAGGTAAAGATAAAAGTGTGATGGTGATACGATACCGGGGCACTCCCCCAAGCTTGGCGGTTGCTAAGGGAAGTGCCCATACCCAATGCTCAATTCTTCTTTGTTGGTGAAGAAGGTGTTGGTGATGATGGATAGTCGCACATCGAGCGTAGGAGGTCCTCCAATTTCCGGATAATGCCCTTGAGTGCGATGATATGCTCCTTTAACAAAATATTTTCACTTGTGAGATACTTGTTTTGAATGCGAGCTAACTCAATCATCTTGAAAGCTTCAATCTCCGTTGGGGTAAAGAGATTGTGATGAGGTTGAAGGATGTCTTCGTCTACTACTGCCGGAACTTGATCCCCCATGGCCTTCTTGATCCCATCATCCTTGCTGATCTCTCCGGGCTCTTCTCTCTTCAGCTCTATCTTCATTAGCCAAGCATCATTGCCCTCATTGTTGGAGGAGGAGGGAGACGACATGATGCCTGGCCTCAACAACCCTGGCAGAAAACAGCTCGAAACAAAAAAGGGACATATTTGCATGATACGATGCTCAAAACCTTCGGGAGATTATATAATAAATTTTTACCGGCCGAAAGAAGTATCGTGCAAGAAAACGAAGTTCGGAGAGCACACGAGGTGCCCACGAGGCAAGGGGCGCGCACAGGGGGTAGGGCGCGCCCTCCACCCTGGTGGACGCCTCATGTCCTTCCTAGACTGCTTCTTATTTTTCTATTTTCTTAAATATTCAAAAACGAAGAAAAATTGCCGTTAAACTGTTTTGGAGTCGGTTTACTTACCGTACCACGTACCTATTCCTTTTCGAAGTCTGAAACATTCTGGAAAGTGTCTCTTATGTACTCCTCCGGGGTTACGGTTTCAATAACATTAGTTTCAACATTTATGGGATTACCTCAGATATAATGTTTGATTCTTTGACCGTTCACCACCCTCGGATTTATGCCTTCAAAGTTGTTGATTTTTATGGCACCATAACGATAGACCTCCTCGATGACTTAAGGACCTTCCCATTTAGAGAGGAGTTTTCCTGCAAAAAATCTTAAATGAGAGGTGTATAACAATACATAATCACCTACATTAAACTCATGTTTTTGTATCCTTTTGTCATGCCATCTTTTGGCTTTTCTTTAAACAGTTTGACATTCTCATAAGCCTGGGTTCTCCATTCATCAAGTGAGCTAATGTCAAAAAGCCTCTTCTCACCGGCAAGTTTGAAATCATAATTGAGCTCTTTAATGGCCCAATATGCCTTATGTTCTAGTTCGAGAGGTAAGTGACATGATTTTCCATAAACCATCTTATACGGAGACATTCCCATAGGATTTTTATATGCAGTTCTATAGGCCCATAATGCGTCATCAAGTTTCTTGGACCAATTCTTTCTAGATCTATTAACAATCTTTTGCAAAATTAATTTAAGCTCTCTATTACTCAGTTCTACTTGACCGCTAGACTATGGATGATATGGAGATGCAATTCTATGATTAACATCATACTTAGCAAGCATTTTACGAAAAGCACCAAGAATAAAATGTGAACCACCATCAGTCATTAAGTATCTAGGGACTCCAAACCTAAAAAAACTTATTTAATCATCTTAATGGAGGTGTTATGACCAACACTACTAGTTGGAATAGCTTCTACCCACTTAGTAACGTAATCAACAACAACTAAAATATGTGTATAACCATTAGAGGAAGGAAACCCATATAATCAAAGCCCGAAACAACAAATGGTTCCATAACAAGTGAATAATTCATAGGCATTTCTTGATGTCTACTAATATTACCAATTCTTTGACATTCATCACAAGACAAGACAAAATTACGAGCATCTTTGAAGAGAGCAGGCCAATAAAAACCGGATTGCAATACCTTATGTGTAGTTCTATCTCCAGCATGGTGTCCTCCATAAGCCTCAGAGTGACACTTGCGTAGGATCTGTTCCTGTTCATGCTTAGGTACACAACGCCTAATGACACCATCTACTCCTTCTTTATAAAGGTGTGGGTCATCCTAGAAGTAATGTCTTAAATCATAGAAAACCTTTTTCTTTTGCTGGTATGTGAAACCAGGTGGTATAAATTTAGCAACAATATAATTAGCATAATCAGCATACCATGGAGCAGTATGAGAAGCGTTTATAACAGCTAATTGTTCATCAGGAAAGCTAGCATCAATAGGTAGTGGGTCATCAAGAACATTCTCTAACCTAGACAGGTTGTCTGCAACGGGGTTCTCAGCTCCCTTTCTATCAATAATATGCAAATCAATTTCTTATGGCAAGAGAACCCATCTAATAAGTCTAGGTTTAGCATCTTTCTTTTCCATAAGATATTTAATAGCAGCATGATCCGTGTGAACAGTTACTTTAGAATCAACAATATAAGGTATGAACTTATCACAAGCAAATACAACCGCTAGAAAATATTTTTCAGTAGTAGCATAATTTCTCTGGGCACTGTCCAGAGTCTTACTATCATATTGGATAACATTTAATTTCTTATCAACTCTTTGTCCTAGAACAGCCCCTACAGCATAATCACTAGCATCACACATGATCTCAAATGGTAGATTCCAATCAGGAGGCTGAACAATAGGTGCAGAAATCAAAGCTCGCTTAAGTATTTCAAATGCTTCTACACAATCATCATCAAAGACAAAAGGAACATCTTTTTGTAAGAGATTAGTCAGAGGCCTAGAAATTTTAGAGAAGTACTTAATGAACCTCCTATAAAAACCGGCATGACCAAGGAAACTTCTTATACCTTTGATGTCCTTGGGACACGACATCTTTTCAATAGCATCAACTTTAGCTTTATCAACTTCAAACCTCTTTCAGAAATTTTATGCCCCAAGACAATACCTTCATTAACCATAAAGTGTCACTTCTCCCAATTCAAGACAAGATTAGTTTCTTCACATCTCTGCAAATCTCGATCATGGTTGCTTAAGCAATCATCAAAATAAGTTCCATATACGGAGAAATCATCCATGAATACCTCAACAATATTTTCACAAAAGTCAGAGAATATAGCAGTCATACATCTTTCAAAAGTAGCAGGTACATTGCATAAACCAAAAGGCATACGTCTATAGGCAAAGCTATCGAAAGGGCAAGTAAAAGTTGTCTTTTCTTGATCCTCTTTTGACACGGGTATTTGGGAGAAACCAGAATAATCTAGAAAGCAAAAATGTGTATGTTTGGATAATCTTTCTAGCATTTGATCAATAAAAGGTAAAGGGTAATGATCCTTTTTAGTAGCTTGATTTAATTTGCGGAAATCAATTACCATTCTATAGCATGTAACAATTCTTTGTGGGATCAATTAATCTTTATCATTAGGAACAACAGTAATACCTCCCTTCTTAGGGACACAATGGACAGGACTTACCCACTAACTATCAGCAATGAGATAAATTGTACCTGCCTCCAGAAGCTTTACTATTTCTTTTCTTACCACTTCTTTCATCTTAGGATTTAACCGTCGTTGGTGATCGACAACCGGTTTCGCGTCTTTCTCCAATTTTATTTTGTGTTGGCATAGAGTAGGATTAATACCCTTAAGATCATCAAGAGTATATCCCGTAGCAGCATGGTGCTTCTTTAGAGTTTTCAACAATTTCTTTTCTTCTTTCTTTGAAAGGTTAGCACTAATAATAACATGATATATCTCTTTCTCATCAAGATAAGCATATTTAAGAGTATCTGGTAAAGGTTTAAGCTCAAACACGGGATCACCCTTGGGTGGAGGAGGATCCCCTAGGATTTCAACAGGCAAGTTGTGTTTAAAAATAGGTCCTTGTTTAAAGAATACTTCATCTATTTCCCTTCTTTCATTCATAAACATATCATTCTCATGGTCTAGCAAATATTGTTCTAAAGGATCACTAGGAGGAACGGCAATAAAAGCAAGACCAATAATTTCATCTTTACTAGGCAATTCTTTATCATGGGGTTGTCTACGAAATTTAGCAAAATTAAACTCATGAGATATATCCCCTAAACCAACAGAAACAATATCCTTATTGCAGTCTATCTTAGCATTAACAGTATTCAAGAAGGGTCTACCAAATATAATGGGACAAAAGTTATCTTGTGGGGAACCAAGAACAAGAAAATCAGTAGGATACTTAACTTTGCCACACAAGACTTCAACATCTCTAACAATCCCAAGTGGTGAAATAGTGTCTCTATTGGCAAGCTTAATTGTAACATCAATTTCCTCTATTTCAGCAGGTGCAATGTCATGCATAATTTCTTTATATAAGGAATGAGGTATTGCACTTGCACTAGCACCCATATCACATAAGCCATGATAGCAATGATCTCCTATTTTAACAGAAATAACAGGCATGCCTACAACAGGTCTATGTTTACTTTTAGTATCGGGTCTAGCAATTCTAGCAGCTTCATCACAAAAGTAAATAACATGCCCATCAATATTATCGGCCAAGAGATCTTTAACCATAGCAACACTAGCTTCAACTTTAATTTGCTCAGAGGGAGTAGGTGTTCTAGTATTACTCTTATGAACCACAGTTGAAGCTTTAGCATGATTCTTTATTCTAACAGGGAAAGGTGGTTTCTCAATATAAGCAGTAGGAACAACATGATCATTATAAGTGATAGTCTTTTCTTCAACTTTAATAGGTGCAAATACTTTTACTTCAATGGGAGGATTATATTTAAACCACTTCTCCTTAGGGAGATCAACATGAGTAGCAAAGGATTCACAGAAAGAAGCTACTATCTCAGAAAGTAGCAAAGGATGCAAAGGATTCACAGAAACTCCAAATTCACGGAAGGCATCGGTATCCATAAAAGATTTAACACAATCAAACTTAGGTGTTATACCTGACTCCTTACCTTCATCTAGATCCCAATCTTCAGAGTTGCGTTTAATTCTTTCCAATGAATCCCATTTGAATTCAATAGTCTTCATCATAAAAGAGCCAGTACAAGAAGTATCGAGCATGGAGCCATTATCGAGAGAAAGCCGAGCATAAATTTTTTGAATAATAATTTCTCTTGAGAGCTCATGATTGGGGCATGAATATAACATTGAATTAAGCCTCCCCCAAGCTTGAGCGATGTTTTCTCCTTCGCGAGGCCAAAAATTATATATATAATTATGATCACGATTAACAAGATTCATAGGATAAAACTTTTGATGAAATTCCAATTTCAATCGGTTGTAGTTCCATGATCCCATATCATCACATAGCCTAAACCATGTCAATGCCTTTCCCTTCAAAGATAAAGGGAAGACCTTCGTCTTGATAACATCCTCGGGCATACCTGCAAGCTTAAATAATCCACAAACTTCATCCACATAGATTAGCTGCAAATCGGGATGTAATGTTCCATCTCCTGTAAAAGGATTAGCTAGCAGTTTCTCTATCATACCCGAAGGAATTTAAAAGTAAACATTTTCATTAGGTTCAGTAGGTTGAGGAGCAACTCTTTGCTCTACTGGTCGGGGTGAAGATACCCCAAACAAGCCCCTCGATGGATTATGTTCCATAGTAACAAGTGACAGTAAATTTCAGCACACTATATAAATTTTTCCTTACCAAATTCCACCTACCAAAGGCGCTTCACTCCCCGGCAACGGCGCCAGAAAAGAGTCTTGATGACCCACAAGTATAGGGGATCTATCGTAGTCCTTTCGATAAGTAAGAGTGTCAAACCCAACGAGGAGCAGAAGGAAATGATAAGCAGTTTTCAGTAAGGTATTCTCTGCAAGCACTGAAATTATCAGTAACAGATAGTTTTGTGATAAGGTAATTTGATAATTTGATATGGCCCAATCCTTTTTGTAGCAAAGGACAAGCCTGGACAAACTCTTATATAAAGAAAAGCACTCCCGAGGACACATGGGAATTATCGTCAAGCTGGTTTTCATCACGTTCATATGATTCACGTTTGGTACTTTGATAATTTGATATGTGGGTGGACCGGTGCTTGGGTACTGCCCTTCCTTGGAAAAGCATCCCACTTATGATTAACCCATATTGCAAGCATACGCAACTACAAAATAAGTATTAACTTAAACCTAAACATAGCATGAAACATATGGATCCAAATCAGCCCCTTACGAAGCAACTCATAAACTAGGGTTTAAGCTTCTGTCACTCTAGCAACCCATCATCTACTTATTACTTCCCAATGCCTTCCCCTAGGCCCAAGCAATGGTGAAGTTTCATGTAGTCGACATTCACATGACACTACTAGAGGAAAGAGAACATACATCTCATCAAAATATCGAACAAATACCAAATTCACATGACTACTTATAGCAAGACTTCTCCCATGTCCTCAGGAACAAACATAACTACTCACAAATCATATTCATGTTAATAATCAGAGGGGTATTAATATGCATAAAGGATCTGAACATATGATCTTCCATCGAATAAACCAACTAGCATCAACTACAAAGAGTAATCAACACTACTAGCAACCCAGAGGTACCAATCTGAGGCTTTGGGACAAAGATTGGATACAAGAGATGAACTAGGGATTGAGATGAGATGGTGTTGGTGAAGATGTTGATGGAGATTGACCTCATCCCGATGAGAGGATCGATGGTGATGATTTCCCCCTCTCGGAGGGAAGTTTCCCTGGTAGAACAGCTCCGCCGGAGCCCTAGATTGGTTCCGCCAAGGTTCTGCCTCATGGCGGCAGAGTTTCGCCCCGTGGGCTAGCTTATGATTTTTTTCCTAGACGAAAGACTCCATATAGCCAAAGATGGGCATTAGAGGGCTGCCAAGGGGCCCACGAGGCAGGGGGCGCGCCCAGGGGAGTAGGGCACGCCCCCACCCTCGTGGATGGTGGGTGGACCCCCTCTGGTACTTCTTTCTCCCAATATTTTTTATATATTCTAAAACATGCTCCCGTAAAGTTTTAGGACTTTTGGAGTTGTGCAGAATAGGTCTCTAATATTTGCTCCTTTTCCAGCCCAGGATTCCAGCTGCCGGCATTCTCCCTCTTCATGTAAACCTTGTAAAATAAGAGAGAATAGGCATAAGTATTATGGCATAATGTGTAATAACAACCCATAATGCAATAAATATCAATATAAAAGCATGATGCAAAATGGACGTATCAATCACGTTTTCTGTCATGCATGTACATCCATGACAATTTTATGACAGAATCAATATAGTCATACATGTGCTGTCGTAGAAGTGTTCCATGACATTACCAAAATTATCATCATGGAAGTGTCCACTTCCATGATGATAAATCGCGCGGCATATATACTATTCATTGCTGCCTCGATATGTGCCCCACAACTCATTTAGAACTCAAGTTTGAGCATCAATTTGGACCTGACTTGGAGTCTAAGAGGAGAACATGAAGGTAGTATTAAGCAATGCATAACATAAGCAGAAACAAAAGAGTGCGACCTCTCTTGTGGACCTGTGTACTCCTTAGGTTCATCTGCTGAGTCGATGATGGTGATGCCGTTGAGGTGGGCGCCGGCAGCACGGGAGGAGATCTGAGGCGGCGAAAGACGGTCAGGAGTCGTGATGTCTGGTTTGGTGGATGCTCTTGTCGATGGAGCAGCTCAGGTGAGGTGGACGACATCGCGACAGGAGCAGGACAAACCACACAAAGTTTTCTTCGACACCTACCTGTAACTGAAGTAATTCTGTAAGGGCTCATTTGGCTTGCATGATTCTAAAAACACGGGGATAGGAGGAAAAACACCGGTGGTTAGGAATGCACATGGGAAACAGAGCATTTGTGAACACTGGATTTCTATCAAGTTGGGTGTTTGGTTCACAGGAATTGGAGGAGCAGAGGAATGCAAAGAAACATGGCCAAAATAAAGTGAAACCATATGAAAGCATGTACAGTTAGAATGTTATTCTTCCACTAATCCACTTGGTCTTGTTTTCATGCATAGGATTTTGAAAAGTAGGTCCAGGTGGATGTTTTGCTCCATTCCTTTCAACAAAATCCATGAATAATTGAATAGTAGAGTGCCATAGGAAAATTTCCTATTGCTATGTTTTTTCCGTTGAACCAAAATAGCCCTCATGGATCGACATGAATGTAGAGTAATAATTAATGCAACAAGTATACAACCTCTTTGCCGTAGCCTTGTCGACCTCAGCATCATTGGGTTGGTCGCTGAAGAAGTTGAGGCAGAGGTGGCTGTCGGAGGTGTGTAGGAAGATCTGAGGAATCTGTAGACGGCGTCCAGGGTACTGCTCTGTTGTGATGGATTGTTCTGTCGTTGGAGCAGTTCCGGTGAGCCGTAAGATGTCGTTGGAGCAGTTCCGGTGAGCACAAGACAAAAATCGTTAATCTCAAGTGGGATTCTAATAGCATCTCCAATAGATGATGTAAAATACATTGCCAAAAAGTTATAGATGTAAAATTTACATCACCAAAAACCACATGACTACAATAGATGAGGTAAAAACTGTTGACTCTGAACTTAACTATTGAAACTGAAATTTACTATGGAATCTGAATGTTACTATCGAAGCTGAACGCAATGGTAGCAGAGAGGCACTTGACATGTAGTTTAGGGAGGGCCTGCAGTTCATCTTCAACCTGCACCCCCGTGAGCCACCAGCCACCACCGGTCGAACTGTCGCCCCCCGCGCCGCCTCGCTGCCCCGAAACAACTCCCCACCGCCGGTCCGCCGCCGCCTCACCGCCTCGAAACAACTCCCCACCATCGGTCCACCGGCGCCCCGAAACAACTCCCCACCACCGGTCCGCCGCCGCCCCGACCAGCCCTCTAGCCCCCCCCCCACCCGCGCCGAGCTTTTTCTCTGGCGATCCCCACGCCACCGCGCCCCCACTGTTGGCGACAACTGCCACCCACCCTGAACTCTAAGATAGATAGTGGGGTACCTCTTTGGTGAGCCCCCCTCCCCGCTGCGGGTGGTTCTTCCTTAACTCCGGCGAGCCCCCACCCCCTGAAAATCGACTAACCTAAAAGTCGATTCAGTCGACTGAAGTGTAGCTAAATCAGAGAAGAGCAGCAGCACGAGCGAGGGGGAGAGCAACATCAGCAGCGTGAGCGAGCGAGCGAGAGCCGGAGCAGCAACAGCTATGCGAGCGAGAGCCAGAGCAGCAGCAGCAGATCCGGCTAGTATGGACGCTGCCGCTGAAGGGGCCTCACATTGGGGAAGAGCAACCATGGAGATGTCGGTCGTGGCGCCGGCTTCGAGGTAGCCGCTCCATGGGGGTGTGGGATGGAGCACCGTCGGCGCCAGGAGGCCGAGTTAAGGAGAAGGTGCGATGCGATGAGTGTACAACCTCTTTGGTGGCGCCGAGTAGGCCTTGGCTTCGTCCGAGGAGTCGGTGAGGATGCTGTGGTTCCGGTGGAGTAGGTTAAGGCGGTGCTGTGGGGATGGAGCAGCCGCGATAGACGAGGCGATCGTCGGAGCAGCTCCTTGGAGGTCGAGGATGGGGCGGCCGAACCGGCGGGACGACGAGATGGACGACGGATCCTCATCCGGGGAGGTGGTTGAGGGACGTCGAGCTGTTGCGGTGGACGACGTCATCGGGGAAGAGGCTCCGGTTGGGCAGTGGTGAGGTGGCGGATGGAGGAGGGTGGGGTTTCGCGGCTGGAGCGGAGAGGTTATGGCGGCCTGGGATTTCGAATGGCGAAGAGGAGGCGATGGGAGGGGGGAACCATGACTTAGGGACGCTCTTGTCCAAAATGTAGGGTGTGTTACTAAAGTACCCCACCGATTTGAACTAGCAGCCCTTTCAGCTCACGGTTAGAAGGGGGATTTCACATGTCGGGATTTGGCAGCTGGAGGGAGTTTTCGCGCGCGTTGTAATTTCAGGATAGCAAGGCGCGGGTTGTGAAGGCGCCACTTTTGGGAGCACGATATCTGAATTTTCGGGATATAACAAGGTGCGAGTTGAATTTTAGGGACAAGCCTAATGTGTAATATTGTACTTGTACGTACCAAATCAATTTGCACTTCCCTCAACAAGAAAAACGAAAAGATAAAACTATTCACACCACACAAAGAGAGAGTCTTGTCCCGTTTTACTATACGAATGCTATTCAAAGCTACTCCCTCCTTCCATCTATATAGGGCCTAATGCATTTTTCAAGGCTAACTTTGACCAAATTAGAGCAATGATATATGACATGCAACTTACACAAAGCATTCCGTTAAATTCGTGTGTGAAAGGAGCTTTCAATGATATAATTTTCACATTGTGCACGTCATGTACTATTAATCTTGTCAATAGTCAAAGGCGGTCTTAAAAAGTGCCTTAGGCCCTATATAAATGGAAGAAGGGAGTATGAATCCATGTTATGTCCAATTAATTTTTTTTGCTGGCTATATATAATGCATGTAACCTACTCATACCAACATTTTAGTGCATTCCAAATGTCTATATTACCGCTGCAATTCGAACTAAATTTGAATTTGTTTATCTATTTCAATAAGAATCTACAATAATGATTGTTGCCAACTTCAACCATCATTCGTGTATTACCTTAACAACACGCCACATGATTACTATAGAGATAGATATGAACTATGTGTACTATATGAATTCGAATTCAATTTTTTGAATACACTTGATGTTGATTCCAAATAATAGTACATTTGATGTACTAACTATATATTCATAATCTAAACCATGTTCCATACGTACACCGTGTTTATCACAGAAAGTATAGTGCCCCGCCCCCTACATTATGACAAGTATTGAGCCCTGAGCTGCAAAATCCACACATTAGCCCAAATTATAATCAATGTTCTATATATTATATGTAGTACTAGCAAGATGCCCATGCGTTCCACGAAACATCAAGATAATCGAGGGGAGGCCTTATTTGCAAATATGGAGAGGGGTGTGGGTATCTTTTTTCAAAATTGTCATAGTTTCCTTCCTATCCGTCAGATATAAATCGGACGACCTATATTGCAGGATGGCAGGCACACCATCATCAACAGCTCTGTTTTTTATAAGAGTAGAGATAAAATATATTATATGTAGTATACCATGTTCATAACCACACCATGCGTATCACCGTTATATATATATATATATATATATATATATATATATATATATAGGGTCGCGCTATTCGTCACCCTGGGTGAGGAATAGTTATTCTTCACCCCCTCTATTTTACCATCAATGCACCGTAATTTTACGTTCCGTAAGTTTTGTCTTATTTCCGATGCAAAAAGGGACCGTAAGAAAATATATAATCGCCGTAAAAAATATTTTATGTTATGTAAAATTACGAACGTAAAAACATAGTCTAAAATACACAAAAACTGCAAATTTTCTTGTCTTATGACCTATATTTTTATTTTTCTTATGTCAAATTTTACGTATTGAATCAATATGAATGTAACTATTTGAATTCGAAACGTAATTTAATTATGAAATGATCGTAAGATTACCTCGGGTGAAGAATAATCTATTCTGCACCCTGGGTGATGAATAGTAACACTTTGGGACAACAGTTTGGGACACCTAGGTGCCCAGGCTCCTTACCACGTGACCGTCAGATCTTAGACAGATGCATGTAGATAGTAATGGGTGCGAGTATATTAAGCGACTTCCATATATGCTTTATGAAAGTAATTAGCAAGTACCAATAAATGTATGATTTATGTGTATTAATAACATGCGTTGAATAGGAAAGTGATAAATGCAATTTCTTCTTAATTTATTGCATTGGACGTATAACAGAAACTCGTATGAAGGTATATACGTACAAACTTAGTATTTTTATGCGGCTTGCATGTGCGTCCTTATGCATATTATATAAATGCACGTACTAATGTTTTGGGTATATACCTACCTTTGATGTATTCTCGACCGATAGTTTGTACTTAATCTGGGGTACATCACATGCGATTAATGGATTTTGGGTATATAATTTTCGAGTATGTCACATTTACTTATATTCTTGGGGTATACATTTTTTTGGGTATGTCTCTAGTATCATTTTTAGGTATGTCTCAAACGAGTATACATGTATCACCAAAGGGTCTATCATTTTCTGGTATATCCCCATGCAAAAGTATATCAGTTTTGTGTACATCTCCAAGGAATATAAGTGTACTAGAAAAAGTATATGGATACGATATCTTAGGTATATGTACGAATGAAAAAATTGGCCATCGGCATCAACATGTTTTGTACAAACCTAAAACACAAAAAAATAACTAGGATGACATATTATATTATTTGTCCACGTTAATTTGTATAGGGAAATTAATTCTCAGAAAGTGCAACCCAACCTTAATTTTCTTTAAATGTTAGATACCTTGAAAATTAAATCATTTAAAAAATACACAAGAATATCCATTGGTTATACGATACCATTGGTATACTCAATAGGTATATAGATATACCAAATGAGTATACATATTTTTTGTGGACATTAGGGATAAAGTACATTAGGTATATGATACCATGGGTATACCCAACGTATACCGAATAGGAGGTCTGTTGTACTCTTATCATCATTGGGTATATGAAACCATGGGTATCATACATTAGTCATATGATATATGGGGTATCATACATTAGTCATACGATATATCGGGTATCATACATTTGATGTGTATATATGACACCGCCCAAAATACAGGAACCCAATACCTGTTGAGTAACCATTGTACAACATGATTCACCTTATTAAAAAAGTATATGTGTACAATATCTTAGGTATATGTACGAGCAAAACTATTGGTTCTCGGTACGCACATGCTTTCTACATACCTAAAAGTAAGAAAGATAACTAGGACGACGTATTATATTTTTTTGACCATTGACATAGTAGGAAAGGCTCGTACTACATATATATTATTTGGTCACATTAAATTATATAGATAAATTAGTCGTTAAAAGTTTCAGACCGGCCTTAATTTTCCTTAAAAGTTCAGATACCTTAAAATTAAATATATCTTGTGTATATACGTAGACACACCATCTTTTTTGTAGAACCGACACTAGCATGCATTAGTATAGAAGAAACACCATACAATTTTGTTTTGGAAAAGGAACTATTGCTAGCAAATAAATAGAATACTATTTTTTGGAAAGCAATCGTAGACCATTATGGTAATAATGCATGCAAACAGAATATGGAAAGCTATTATTAGATGGATTGTATAGCATGCACTAATGGATATGACTTGCCGTAATGGGTCTAGGTGCCCCACACAATTTACCTATATATATATATATATATATATATATATATATATATATATATATATATATATATATATATATATATATATATTCACGCATGCATCGGTTTAAAACACTATGATAAATTCTTCAAATATGTGAATTCACTTTTTATAATGAATTATGATCTCTATTCGTCTTTTACACTCACACAATCCTCTTATCTTTATAGCTATAGCTAACTTTCTCTCGTGCATGCACACGCCCACATCCCTCTCACCCTCCCTCAGCATTCTCTAGCTCCATCGCGCAAATTCGTTTGTTCACTTTAGGTCGTTCACCTATGGTGTGTGTAGGCCTCCCAGCTCCTTTGCGGCACACATCGATCGATATGCCTCTCTAGCCAGGTGTGCCTACCAAAAACACAAGATTTCCCTATTCTCTTCTCACCGTCCATGCCTCACTCCCACCCCTCTTTTCATCGATCTCGTACTCGCACACTCCTTCCCCCTCGATATAGTATGCCTCTCGTACCACCTCCTAGATGCATCCCTCTCTCTATATCCTTCTCCCAGGGCCTCATTTGCTTCTAACACATACATGCATGTATACTGATCGATCTCCCTACATATACCTAGGTCGACTTTAACTATTTACCCCCACCCATCGATCGACGTACCTCACAAGTTATGTCTCTCCTTTCTCTGACAAAGGACGATTGATCTTGCTATGTAGTTACGTCTGCTTACCACAGCCATATCATCCCCTCATCATTCATGCATGCCTCCTGACCCGTGTCTCGCATGCACGTGCACAGATAGGCAGCCATCCCCTCTCTTATTGATATTGCAGGCGTGCCCCCCGTTTGTCTAGCAAGCCTCTCCCACCATTTGTTAGAAGCAACTCCACCACCACCCCCTCCAACACTCTAGTTTTGTCTCTCTCCCAACCTTATTCCTCTCCTGCACATATGGCCGATCGATCTCCCTCAATACATAAGGTAGGCCTCTCTCCTCCTCCACACATATACCAGTCATTGTACCTCTATAGTTAATTACGTCTCCCCCACCACCACACACCGATAGTCGACCGTTGTAGGTAGGTATCCATGCCACAAAGACAAACTGCACATGTCCCCTCTCACGTTCCAGTAGGCTAGCCACCCTATATCTTTGACGTGGGCACACACAAATTCAATGGCACTCTTTATCGATCACGCGCGCGCGCACACACTCACACACATCATCCCTCTCTTCGATTCTATGGATACCTCAAGCCGATGATACCTCCACTCTCTTCTCGTGGATCGCCCCCTCTATATATATGATATATCCAGGACTCTATTTCACACACATTGCATATGTTACATTTTTTGATTGAAATATTATCCACATATATTGCTTGTCTATTTCTCAACCCCCCCCCCCCCAAACACTCACGAACCCACACACTATATCTCTCCACGTTTGTATCTTTCTCACACAACCCCACATAGGTGGTGTACGTACACAAAGAGAATAGGTGCATGTACTCACGCTTCGTGCCTAGCCACACCCGCGCTGGTACACGGTGGAGCTCATTTCCGTACAAAATGGCAGCCCACGTGCTAATTTGAATGCGTGTAGCGGTTGTTCACCTATGGAGGTCGTGTACCACGCGTGCACGAAACAAAGTTCGACTTGATGCCTTGGCGTGTTATTTTTAAATAAAGTTATATCGCTCAATGGCACATACACATAATATAAAACGATTTTTATGGAGAAAAAGGTAGTCTGCTCCAATATATACAATGGAGCCTGCCTGCCTGGGTTTGTCTCTCTTCAGAGTGTCTCACACAAGGCGGCGGTGGCCTCTCTCTCTCACCGTTGGTCACTGATCCGTTCTCTCTGACCAAGCTCCGGTGTGGTAGGGCCTACGCCACCTGCTCGCTGCCGCAGTATGGGCAAATCCCTTCCGTCGCCGCTCACCTAGTTACTGTTGGGAAACGTAGTAATTTCAAAAAAATTCCTACGCACACGCAAGATCATGGTGATGCATAGCAACGAGAGGGGAGAGTGTTGTCTACGTACCCTCGTAGACCGGCAACGGAAGTGTTGACACAACGTAGAGGAAGTAGTTGTACGTCTTCCCGATCCGACTGATCCAAGTACCAAACGTACGGCACCTCCGAGTTCTGCACACGTTCAACTCGATGATGTCCCTCGAACTCCGATCTAGCCAAGTGTTGAGGGAGAGTTTCGTCAGCATGATGGCGTGGTGACGATGTTGATGTTCTACCGACGCAGGGCTTCGCCTAAGCACCGCTACAGTATTATTGAGTTGGACTATGGTGGAGGGGGGCACCGCACACGGCTAAGAGACGATCAACTTGATCAACTTGTGTGTCTTTGGGGTGCCCCCCTGCACCCGTATATAAAGGAGCAAGGGAGGAGGAGGCCGGCCCTAGGAGGGGGTGCGCCAAGTGTGGAGTCCTACTAGGACTCCCTAGTCCTAGTAGGATTCCACCTCCCATATGGAATAGGAAAAGAGGAAGGGAAAGGAGAAGGAAGGAAGGGGGCGCCCCCCTTCCCTAGTCCAATTCGGACCAGACCAAGGGGAGGGGTGCGGCCACCCTTGAGGCCCTTTTCCTTCTTTCCCGTATGGCCCAATAAGGCCCAATACATATTCCTGTAACTCTTCGGTACTCCGAAAAATACCCGAATCACTCAGAACCTTTCCGATGTCCGAATATAGTCGTCCAATATATCGATCTTTATGTCTCAACCATTTCGAGACTCCTCCTCATGTCCCCGATCTCATCCGGGACTCCGAACTCCTTCGGTATATCAAAACTCATAAACTCATAATATAACTATCATCGAAACCTTAAGCGTGCGGACCCTACGGGTTCGAGAACAATGTAGACATGACCGAGACACGTCTCCGGTCAATAACCAATAGCGGAACCTGGATGCTCATATTGCCTCCCACATATTCTACGAAGATCTTTATCGGTCAGACCGCATAACAACATACGTTGTTCCCTTTGTCATCGGTATGTTACTTGCCCGAGATTCGATCGTCGGCATCTCAATACCTAGTTCAATCTCGTTACCGGCAAGTCTCTTTACTCGTTCCGTAATACATCATCTCGCAACTAACTCATTAGTTGCAATGCTTGCAAGGCTTAGGTGATGTGCATTACCAAGAGGGCCCAGAGATACCTCTCCGATAATCGGAGTGACAAATCCTAATCTCGAAATACGCCAACCCAACAAGTACCTTTGGAGACACCTATAGAGCACCTTTATAATCACCCAGTTACGTTGTGACGTTTGGTATCACACAAAGTGTTCCTCTGGTAAATGGGAGTTGCATAATCTCATAGTCATAGGAACATGTATAAGTCATGAAGAAAGCAATAGCAACAAACTAAATGATCAAGTGCTATGCTAACGGAATGGGTCAAGTCAATCACATCATTCTCCTAATGGTGTGATCCCATTAATCAAATGACAACTCATGTATATGGTTAGGAAACATAACCATCTTTGATCAACGAGCTAGTCAAGTAGAGGCATACTAGTGACACTCTGTTTGTCTATGTATTCACACATGTATTATGTTTCTGGTTAATACAATTCTAGCATGAATAATAAACATTTATCATGATATAAGGAAATAAATAATAACTTTATCATTGCCTCTAGGGCATATTTCCTTCAGTCTCCCACTTGCACTAGAGTCAATAATCTAGTTCATATCACCGTGTGATTTAATACCAATAGTTCACATCACCATGTGATTAACACCCATAGTTCACATCGACATGTGACCAACACCCAAAGGGTTTACTAGATTCAATAATCTAGTTCACATCGCTATGTGATTAACACCCAAAGAGTACTAAGGCGTGATCATGTTTTGCTTGTGAGAGAAGTTTAGTCAACGGGTCTGCCATATTCAGATCCGTACATATTTTACAAATTTCTATGTCAACAATGCTCTGCACAGAGCTACTCTAGCTAATTTCTCCACTTTTAATATGTATCCAGATTGAGACTTAGAGTCATCTGGATTAGTGTCAAAACTTGCATCGATGTAACCCTTTACGACGAACCTTTTGTCACCTCCATAATCGAGAAACATATCCTTATTCCACTAAGGATAATTTTGACCAATGTCCAGTGATCTACTCCTAGATCACTATTGTACTCCCTTGCCAAACTCAGGGCAGGGTATACAATAGGTCTAGTACACAGCATGGCATACTTTATAGAACCTATGGCTGAGGCATAGGGAATGACTTTCATTCTCTCTCTATCTTCTGCCGTGGTCGAGTTTTGAGTCTTACTCAATTTCACACCTTGTAACACAGGCAAGAACTCTTTCTTTGACTATTCCATTTTGAACTACTTCAAAAACTTGTCAAGGTATGTACTCATTGAAAACTTATCAAGCGTCTTGATCTATCTCTATAGATCTTGATGCTCAATATGTAAGCAGCTTCACTGAGGTCTTTCTTTGAAAAACTCCTTTCAAACACTCCTTTATGCTTTGCAGAATAATTCTACATTATTTCCGGTCAACAATATGTCATACACATATACTTATCAGAAATGTTGTAATGCTCCCACTCACTTTCTTGTAAATACAGGCTTCACCGCAAGTCTGTATAAAACTATATGCTTTGATTAACATATCAAAGCATATATTCCAACTCCGAGATGCTTGCACCAGTCCATAGATGGATCGCTGGAGCTTGCATATTTTGTTAGTACCTTTAGGATTGACAAAACCTTCTGGTTGCATCATATACAACTCTTATTGCAAGCATCTCGTGGATCGCCCCCTCTATATATATGATATATCCAGGACTCTATTTCACACACATTGCATATGTTACATTTTTTGATTGAAATATTATCCACATATATTGCTTGTCTATTTCTCAACCCCCCCCCCCCAAACACTCACGAACCCACACACTATATCTCTCCACGTTTGTATCTTTCTCACACAACCCCACATAGGTGGTGTACGTACACAAAGAGAATAGGTGCATGTACTCACGCTTCGTGCCTAGCCACACCCGCGCTGGTACACGGTGGAGCTCATTTCTGTACAAAATGGCAGCCCACGTGCTAATTTGAATGCGTGTAGCGGTTGTTCACCTATGGAGGTCGTGTACCACGCGTTCACGAAACAAAGTTCGACTTGATGCGTTGGCGCGTTATTTTTAAATAAAGTTATATCACTCAATGGCACGTACACATAATATAAAACGATTTTTATGGAGAAAAAGGTAGTCTGCTCCAATATATACAATGGAGCCTGCCTGCCTGGGTTTGTCTCTCTTCAGAGTATCTCACACAAGGCGGCGGTGGCCTCTCTCTCTCTCTCACCGTTGGTCACTGATCCGTTCTCTCTGACCAAGCTCCGGTGTGGTAGGGCCTACGCCACCTGCTCGCTGCCGCAGTATGGGCAGATCCCGTCCGCCGCCGCTCACCTAGTTACTGTTGGGAAACGTAGTAATTTCAAAAAAATTCCTACGCACACGCAAGATCATGGTGATGCATAACAACGAGAGGGGAGAGTGTTGTCTATGTACCCTCATAGACCGGCAACGGAAGTGTTGACACAACATAGAGGAAGTAGTCATACGTCTTCCCGATCTGACCAATCCAAGTACCGAACGTACGGCACCTCCGAGTTCTGCACACGTTCAATTCGATGACGTCCCTCGAACTCCGATCCAGCCAAGTGTTGAGTGAGTGTTTCGTCAGCACGACGGCGTGGTGACGATGTTGATGTTCTACCGACGCAGGGCTTCACCTAAGCACCGCTACAGTATTATTGAGTTGGACTATGGTGGAGGGGGGCACCGCACACGGCTAAGAGACGATCAACTTGATCAACTTGTGTGTCTTTGGGGTGCCCCCCTGCACCCGTATATAAAGGAGCAAGGGAGGAGGAGGCCGGCCCTAGAAGGGGGCGCACCAAGTGTGGAGTCCTACTAGGACTCCCTAGTCTTGGTAGGATTCCACCTCCCATATGGAATAGGAAAAGAGGAAGGGAAAAGGAGAAGGAAGGAAGAGGGTGAAGGAAATATGCCCTAGAGGCAATAATAAAGTTATTATTTATTTCCTTATATCATGATAAATGTTTATTATTCATGCTAGAATTGTATTAACCGGAAACATAATACATGTGTTAATACATAGACAAACAGAGTGTCACTAGTATGCCTCTACTTGACTAGCTCGTTAATCAAAGATGGTTATGTTTCCTAACCATGGACAAAAGAGTTGTTATTTGATTAACGAGATCACATCATTAGTTGAATGATCTGATTGACATGACTCATTCCATTAGCTTAGCACCCGATCGTTTAGTATGTTGCTATTGCTTTCTTCATGACTTATACATGTTCCTATGACTATGAGATTATGCAACTCCCGTTTGCCGGAGGAACACTTTGGGTGCTACCAAACGTCACAACGTAACTGGGTGATTATAAAGGAGCACTACAGGTGTCTCCAAAGGTACATGTTGGGTTGGCATATTTCGAGATTAGGATTTGTCACTCCGATTGTCGGAGAGGTATCTCTGGGCCCTCTTGGTAATGCACATCACTTAAGCCTTGCAAGCATTGCAACTAATGAGTTAGTTGCGAGATGATGTATTACGGAACGAGTAAAGAGACTTGCCGGTAACGAGATTGAACTAGGTATTGGATACCGACGATCGAATCTCGGGCAAGTAACATACCGATGACAAAGGGAATAACGTATGTTGTTATGCAGTCTGACTGATAAAGATCTTCGTAGAATATGTAGGAGCCAATATGGGCATCCAGGTCCTGCTATTGGTTATTGACCGGAGACGTGTCTCGGTCATGTCTACATTGTTCTCGAACCGTAGGGTCCGCACGCTTAAGGTTTCGATGACAGTTATATTATGAGTTTATGAGTTTTGATGTACCGAAGGAGTTCGGAGTCCCGGATGAGATCGGGGACATGATGAGGAGTCTCGAAATGGTCGAGACGTAAAAATGGATATATTGGACGACTATATTCGGACATCGGAAAGGTTCCGATTGATTCGAGTATTTTTCGGAGTACCGGGTAGTTACGGGAGAAGCAATGGGCCTTGATGGGCTTTAGTGGGAAGAGGAAAAAGGGCCAAGGGGCTGCTGCGCCCCCCCTCCCCTTTGGTCCGAATTGGACTAGGGAAAAGGGGTTCGGCCACCTCTCCTTCTCCTCCACTTCCTTCTCCCTTCCTCCCCTCTTGATGGACTCCTACTAGGACTTGGAGTCCTAGTAGGACTCCCATCCTGGCCGCACCAATAGCCTTGGCCGGCCTCCTCCTCCTCCTCCATCCTTTATATACTGAGGCAGGGGGCACCCCATAGACACACAAGTTGATCCACGTGATCGTTCCTTAGTCGTGTGCGGTGCCCCCTTCCACCATATTCCACCTCGGTCATATTGTAGCGGTGCTTAGGCGAAGCCCTGCGACGGTAGAACATCAAGATCGTCACCACGCCATCATGCTGACGTAACTCCTCCCCGAAGCTTTGCTGGATCGGAGCCCGGGGAGCGTCATCGAGCTGAACGTGTGCCAAGAACTCGGAGGTGCCGGAGTAACGGTGCTTGGATCGGTCGGATCGTGAAGATGTACGACTACTTCCTCTATGTTGTGTCAATGCTTCCGTTGTCGATCTACGAAGGGTACGTAGACAACACTCTCCCCTCTCGTTGCTATGCATCACCATGATCTTGCGTGTGCGTAGGAATTTTTTTGAAATTACCGCGTTCCCCAACAGTGGCATCCGAGCCTAGGTTTTATGGTTTGATGTTATTTGCACGAGTAGAACACAAGTGAGTTGTGGGCGATATAAGTCATACTGCCTACCAGCATGTCATACTTTGGTTCGGCGGCATTGTTGGACGAGACGACCCGGATCGACATTACGCGTACGCTTACGCGAGACCGGTTCTCCCGACGTGCTTTGCACATAGGTGGCTTGCGGGCGACTATCTCTCCAACTTTAGTTGAACCGAGTGTGGCTACGCCCGGTCCTTGCGAAGGTTAAAACGGAGTCTAATTGACAAACTATCGTTGTGGTTTTGATGCGTAGGTGAGATTGGTTCTTGCTTAAGCCCGTAGCAGCCACGTAAAAGTTGCAACAACAAAGTAGAGGACATCTAACTTGTTTTTGCAGGGCATGTTGTGATGTGATATGGCCAAGACATGATGCTAAATTTTATTGTATGAGATGATCATGTTTTGTAACCGAGTTATCGGCAACTAGCAGGAGCCATATGGTTGTCGCTTTATTTTATGCAATGCAATCGCGATGTAATGCTTTACTTTATCACTAAGCGGTAGCGATAGTCGTGGAAGCATAAGATTGGCGAGACGACAACGATTCTACGATGGAGATCAAGGTGTCGCGCCGGTGACGATGGTGATCATGACGGTGCTTCGGAGATGGAGATCACAAGCACAAGATGATGATGGCCATATCATATCACTTATATTGATTGCATGTGATCACTACAAGAAATATGTCAACTTATGACCACCACTATTGGTCACTGAATGGTCACAAATTTCCATTTATGACCTTTTTGTGACCAAAAACATAAGGTCAAATGCTGGGCGTCGTAAACTGACTATAGCGACCTTTCTTCTAGAATGGTCGCAAACGTTTATGACCAAAATATGTCCACTGTGGCATTTTGGTCACTAGCAACCTCTCCAGGCCACGTAAGCATCCAGCGTGGCAAGTTGATGTGGCACAAGATTCAGCCCGGTCCGATTAGGTGTTTTACATGGGCCTAGCCCAACAATTCAGCCTTTTTAACATTTATTTTTTCTGTTAATTTTCGCTAGCTACATGGGCCTGGCCCAACAATTCGATTCTCTAGACTGATGTCTTTTGTTGTACATTTCTTTTTGGGCCTGGACCATATTTTCTAGGCCCCGACCTTTCAACGGTCCATTTCTTTTCAAATTCCAGCCTTTGTTCCAACCAATATATTTTAGGCCTTTTTTCAAAGCCCGAATAGATTTGGTCCAATAGGCATTTCGGCCATTTTTCTTTTGGGCTATCTATTTCTTTTTCTGGCCACTTTTAGTCAAGAAATGAATTTCAAGTGAATAAAAAGTAATATTCTGAGTTCAGCAAGCAAGTATACATCAAGTTCAGCGAGCAAATATACATCAAATTCCCAGCATGTTCAGCAGTACATCAAATTTCTCAAGAATATTAGCATTACAAATTCAGTAATATATAAAGCAAGTTGTTGACTGGGGCTTCGGGCTTCTTCGAATGTCTTCAGCCCAGAACTCCTGTAAATGAGAGGAATAGTCACATGTTTATAGTCTTAATATAAGCAATATTTGCTAACAACAAAACAGAACAATTAATCTAAGAACCATGCAAGAACCTAGGTGTCCAAATCAGATTATGCAACATCGATTGACACTAAAGACATAAATAGTCACCAGATGGGCATCAAATCATCACAATAGTTTCTCGACAGATGATAAAAAAAGAACAGAATGTAGATGGCAGTGAGTTAAGAAAGCACCACAATAACAGAAACATGTTGTCAGTGGACTGGATGGTAACACAAACATCTACTCTACCCTGCTGTAACAAACATGTACTTGACTCCTTACATACACCAGTGCAAGTGTTTTTCACATGTTACTACTTGATTCGACTTTATACATATAAATATACATGACAATAAACTTGCATAAAGAGGCGTCTAGTCTAGCATCAGACTAACTTACTGGTGTGCACTACTGTTGTTATCATGATAAATTGATATGCAGGGGAGAAGCAACAAATCAGTTCCAAATTGGTGTGCACTACTGTTGTCATCATGATAAATTGATATGCACTGCTGTCGTTGCTACTGTTAAACAAATCACTACTGCTACTCCTGAGAGCAATTCCTACTCCAGCACAGAAAGTTTACTCCTAGGAGTATACTGGAAAAGTTTACTCTAGCAGACAAAGAGAAGAGAAGAGAGAAGAGAAAGAAAAACTTAACAGCAGTAACCAAGTCCTATACTACTGCAACCAGTACTGATGCAAGCTTAACAGCAGCAGCAAGTGCTATACTACTGCTGTCCAGAGTACACTTAAATGAAATAATTCATTTATTTTTAAAAGTACTGATGCAAGCAATAGACTACACAAAACCTTCATTAAAGGAGTACTCCAATTCATCTTTAAAACAGTTTATGCAAGCATTAAAGGAATAGTTTCAGTTATTTTTAATTAACTGGGAAAGTTTTAGCTAATTTTATTAAAGGAAAAGGTTTAGTTAATTTTAATTAAAAGAAGAGAAGAGAATAGCAGAGCAAGCAATGCTACAGCTCCAAGCTAATCTGACTGCAAATCAGAAATTACTGCAAGCAGCTCCATGAAAAGAAGTACTCCAAGCAGGCTACTCCAAGCAGTACAAATTTAATTAATGGAAAAGATTCACCTAGCGAGGTTTATTTGACATGGAGTAGTTTAATCGCTGCTCCAAAACAAGCAAACATGCTACTTATGCATGACAATATGTGTCAAAGATTTTCTGCAAGAAGTTACTCCTAATGCTACTGATGCAAAACTACTCCTAATGGACTGCTACAGCTATACTGCAAGAAGTTACAACTATACTCCATGTACTTCTGTCCAGAAGTTTTCCAATTCATCTTTAAAAAAATGTTCAAGCACTGACTGAAAAAGGAATGCAAAAAGAGATGCAGTACCCAGCTCTACTCCAGTGGAGAGCATCCGCCCAAAAGAAAACAAAGATAATGGCTGAAAAAATTGCTCCAGTTTACACTCCTCTTTTAGCAGTACAAATTATAGCTAATGCAACATGATGGGAGCTGATGTCCAGGAGTATTTGCAAATGATATAGCATCATGGAGTAGGATAACATGTTTTAGCAGTACAGGTTATAGAGTAAGCAAGCAAGCAAGCAATCATGGGAGATAATGCTGCCAGTTAACATATTTAATGCACGACGGGGGAGATGGGGCACATAACATATTTAATGCACAATGTTTTTTTATATTTTAACTGCATTTGGAACTACTGGTATTTACAATGTTTTTATTTCAGTAATTTAGAAAGAGGGGAGATGGGGCACAGAACTTTGAGGCACTGTTATGAGGTACGTAGTGTCTGATGAAGGTTGCCCTTTGGAGCGCCAGCACTAGCTCCGCCAAATGTAGCAGCGGCACCTCCGACTGGCACAGTGGCAGCAGCGGCACTAATGATCACCTGCAAAATTGATATGAGTTAGAAGGAGTAGAGTTTGACTAGTACGGCCAGCAGAGTTCAACTAGTACACCGCAGTACACATGAACCATATATTCCATCGCAGTACAACATTAACTTGTTCAGGAGTGCATACCACATGGAGTGGAGAGCATATACCACATGGTTCATTGCAAGCACAGCAAGCAAGCACAACAATATTGGGCATGAGAACGCGAAGGCAGTGTAAGTAAGTAATCATACTTGATGAACTCCCTCCTTTGCAGATGAGCGCACCGCGGTAGGCGTCGGGCACCACGAGCACCATGGTAGCCTCAGCGTCAATCACCCGGTCACCCTACAAGCAGAGCAGAGGATCAATCCATCAATGAAGTCAACTAGAAACTGCTCTAAACCAAAGGACGGCTGATGAGCTGAAGGAACCAAATCAGTCAACCAGCTGTAACTCTGAAGAAACGTTAGTTAACCCTTTTTTACAGAGAGGCAGAGAGAGATGGCCCTGAATCTGAATGTCTGTTTATGACTTTACCAGGTAGATGAGCTCCAGGTCCACTACAAACAAGTTTCAGTTTCAAGTTTGGCACGTGTTGTCAGACACAAGCTACAGGTCCACTACAAACAAGTTTCAGTTTCAAGATTGCCACTTGCTGTCAGACACAAGCTACAGGTCCCCTTGAACATTCAGCAAGTGCACAAAACAAACACATGTTACTAGATACAGTAATAAACTCATGCACGCATCAATTTGAAGCCATCCATCATAAACCATCAAAAAGGCTAGAGAGGATTTGGGGAAACAAAAGCAAACCACTCTCTTCTAGCCTAGAATAGAGCAGTGGAGCGTGACAAATAACAGAAGAAAACAACAAAATCCTGGGCTATAAGCTAACAATCTAGCCATCCAGTGCAAGGCAGCAAGATTTTGCCAGGCGAAGTTGGCACATTTCTTTCATCCGGTCAGCCCACTGTGATCCCGCTACGGGGCCAAGAACAAGAGCATAGTAATACGACTAGTTCGTAGGAGCTATGGTAGAGCAGATCATTGATGATATAAATAACAGAGCATCTTGTTCGGTGGTAAGGCAGTATACCACCATGGAAGGGAAGGCAGAGGAGGGAGCAGGGGAATGACCTTCTGTGGCGCGTCGTCGTGGTCGGGCTGGACGACACCGTCGTGGTCGAGCTCGAGGTCGGACTCGACGATCTCCTCGTCAAGCACGTCGGGCTCGGGGGTGGGGTCGCGCATGTCCTGGTCGTCCTCCTCCTCTTCCTTGTCATCATCGTTGATGTCATCCATGTAGGTCGCCTGCCGGTTCAAATCCAAACCAAAAAAGGGGATCAGACAAGGAAGTAGAGAGAGGATCGGGGCCGGGGAAGGGGAAGGGGAGGGACAGCGGATCGGACCTTGGGCGCGGGCTAGGGCTTGGAGGATGCGGCGGCGGTGGCGGGGAGGGTGGCGCCGAGGGAGGTGACATAGTCGTGGAAGAAGACGAGGGCTGGGTCCTTCCTGCACGCCTCCACAAACGACCGCAGCTCGCCTAGCTTCGACGGATCCATGCCCGCTTTCCCTCTCGCTAGCTAGGGTTAGGTTTTCTCCTCCCTTCCTTCCTTCCTCCTCGGCAGTTTGGTTGGGTAGAGGGTTCAGAGGGGACCAACACGGGGGCGAGGGGAGGGCGAGGGCGGCTCGCCTGCCCTTCTCCGCCGTGCAACATGCGGCATGGTGGGAGACAGAGGCGAGGCGGAGAGGGGAAGGACGGCGGCGGAGGCGCTGGGGAAAAGGGAGTGGCAGTGGCGATTGGGAGAAGGGGGCTAGGGTTTCGTGGGTGGACGAGGATGAGAGGGATTTGGGAGGGGGTGAGAGCGACGAGGGGGGTGTGGGCTGCCATTGGATCTGGGCGCATCCGATGGTGCTTAATCCATGATCCGCGTGAGATGATTTTAGACCGATTTTTTTATTAATAATAAATAATAATGCTGTAATTCCGAAACTAGTAATGATAAGTTAGAATTTTAAGAAATAGGAAGGACGCCATCAATAGTAGCATCCAGACCTGGTCGCTGTTGCAAACCACGTCCACACCTGGACGCTATTCTTAGCAGCGTCCAGTGCTTGGTTCAACCTAGCCTAGAAAAGTCCTCGCCTTCGTCCGACCTAAGGGCAACTCCAACGCGGCAACCTAAACTGATACATATTTTGTTCGTTTTTTGTTCATTTGGATCGGTCAACCGGACGTCAATTTTCGTTTTTGTCCGCCGGTCCGAAGATGCTCGGAGAAACATATTTCACATTTTCGCTGTATTTCGATTTTTTTACAAAACAGGCAGCCGAATCCAATTTACATTAATTAAAACTAAAAAATATATTAAATGAAAAGATAAAAGAAACAGTTAGCGGCGGGCAGTAGATCATCGTCATTTTCTTCCTCCTCCTTGGCCAGGTCGACGTAGACTGGCGTCTCCATCCACGGGAACGCCTGCTGGATGGCTGGCAACGTAGCCACTTGCTGCACCACCAGTTGATGCTTCTTCTGCCGCTCGGCCTTCATCACCTGCTCTACAGCCTACCACTCGGCCTCCTCGTCTATTGTGCCCATCCACATGGGCATGCACGATATACGATGGCAATGTGTTCGTCCACGGCCATGATTGCCCAAGCCGTGGCTATGTCTCCTCCTCCATAGGCTTGGGCGCAAGCAGTGCTAGGGGCGGTGGGGGCATGTTAGCCTCCACTCTAGCCGCCGATTCAACCAGTGCGTGTGCAAGGCTAGGCCACTTGGTGAGCTCCTTGCGCTCGGCCTCCTCAATGGACCTCCTTGTGGCCTCCTCGAGGGCCACAATGTAGGCCTCCTAATCCTCCCCCCTTCACCATGACCGACGGTGATGGTGGATGGTGCACATGACGCATCCTTGTAGCACGACCGACAATGTTGGTCGTGCTCAGTGGCGAACTACGCGTCCTAGTTCGGCGAATCCATTGTGGACGCCGGGTTGCGGCAAAGGTCGTCCGAGAGTAGACACGACGATGGTGGATCTCCATCAGCTGCGTGCGGCCTGAGTCCGGCACGGTCGGCACCAGAACCCTATCGAGGTTGAGGTGCCACCCATGCAGCAGGTACACGTTGGGCTACGACACCGGCACACCATGCTTTCAGAAGTGCTGGTAGTGGTGCACTGACACGTAGATGCAAAAGCACGACAGCCGACTCAAGATCAACTTATATATTATCATAAACTAGCCAGTTACCAATTGTATTGCCTAAAAGTAACAACCTAGCCAAATATATAATGTACGTTTGTAACCATTGAATAAATTATACACAAGACCAGACAAAGAAGACCATGGAACAACTCACATGCTCCAACCATAGGTCTAGTGGATGATCCTAATGATGAGAGAATGATCCTAATGACAAGCAGCTAGTGAGATGATGTTGCTCCTGTGATGATTGATGATGTCTGTGCTAAAGCTTGCTTACCACCTAGCAAGGTAAGAAGCGATGGCTGCAGGTGTATTAGAGTATATAGGTCATGAAATCTATATCTATCAAAGTAAAACGACTCGGTTGAGCCTAATCAGAGCACCAATGAAAGGGCAATGACTGGACGCCATCCGTACTAGCGTCCAGACCTGGACGCAGTTAGCAATAGAGTCCATCCTGGACGCTATTATTCCTGGCGTCCTTCCTATTTTTATAATTGTCACCAGCCCTTTACCAGTTTTGGAATTACAGAATTATCATTTACTATTAATAAAAAATTCAGGATTTTAGACCAATCAGAATGCAGTCTTCCCTTTGAGGATGTTAAGACGATTTAAATTGGTCATAATCGATTGAAAATAAGATTTTGAATTATCTTTGTTATTTGACGACCTAAAATTTGTAAAAATAAATAGAAATCAAAAACCTTCGCATTGTGTCACCAAGTGTGACCTACTTTTGAGTAAAAATAAAAAACTTTGAATAATGTAAATATCATTAAAAAAGTGTTCTAAGATATGAGTTTTTTTGTAAGAGAATCATTTTTTGAGTGTCCAAAATGATATTTTTATAAAGAACCTAGAAAATATTTATGGCAAATTTGGAGCACATCAATTTTATAATTCACAATCATAGCACATGTGGGCGGCGAGCAGCTTGAGCGTGCGCGAGCGGGAGAGGATGAGGGGGAGAGTGAAGCCGGCTTGAAGCCAAATGATCAAACTTATCACCAAGTAAGTTTTGAGTTTTTGTGAAGGACATACCAAATATTTGTTGCAAAAATAGACCAAATCAATTTTATAAAATACTAGGCCATATTTAATGCATAATTGACCAAATGGTTGGGTGTCAAAAGTTTTGATCCACCTCTTGTGAAAAAGATAAATTTCTGTCGATTCAGCTCGAAGCGGATAAAATTTGAACCGGGACTGCCTCATAGTTTGCTATTTATTTTTGCCAAAAATTATTTTTAGGTACAAAAGTATCTATTTAATCAGAGAAATATCAAAAGTTTTCCAAGATTCAACCACTAGCTAGGAACAGCCATGCCCGCCGTTTTGACCGCATTTTCAAACGGGCATAGAAAATTCAAAAAAAATCAAATAATTGGAAAACCTTCACATTGTGTCATTATATGTGGCAAAGTTATCAGGAAAAATAATAAACTTGTAATACGATGATTATTTTAAAAAAGTGTTCTCAGAAATGAGCTATCATGGGTGAAGATTCATGGCTTTCAAGCCAGATGATCAATCTTATGGCCATATTCATGGCATAGTTTGTTAAAATGATCTCATATTATGCACAAGGGTGCATCTTGGAATGGCAAACAATGTTGCCTAAGAAAGTTTTCATTTTCTTTGGACGAAAAAACCATTTTCCATTTTTCGAGTGCCCAAAAGGAGGTTTTTTTGTGAAGGATCACCCAAATAATTGTTGCAAAATTGGACCAAATCATTTTTATAAAATACTAGGACAAATTTAATGCACAATTGACAAAATGGTTGGGTGTAAAAAGTTTTGATCCACCTCTCGTGAAAAAGACAAATTTCCGCCGATTCAGTTGGAAGCGGGTCAAATTTGAACTGCAGCTGCCTCATAGTTTGCTATTTATTTTTTACAAAAATCATTTCTAGGTACATAAGTATCTATTTAATCAGATAAACACCAAAAAAATTCAATATTCAACCACTAGCCAGGAACGGTCATTCCCGCCGTTTTGACCGCATTTTGAAACGGGCATACAAAATTCAAAAAAAATCAAAAAATTGGGAAACCTTCGCATTGTGTCATTATATGTGACCAAGTTCCTAGGAAAAATAACAAACTTGTAATACGGCAATTATTTTAAAAAAGTGTTCTCATAAATGAGCTATCATGCGTGAAGATTCATGGCTTTCAAGCCAAATGATCAATCTTATGGCCACATTCATGGCATAGTTTGTTCAAATGATCTTATATTGTGCACAAGGGTGCATATTGGAATGGCAAATAATGTTTCCTAAGGAAGTTTTCATTTTTGTTGGACGAAAAAACCATTTTCCATTTTTCGAGTGCCCGAAAGGAGGTTTTTTTGTGAAGGACCTCCCAAATAATTGTTGAAAAATTGGACCAAATCATTTTCTAAAATATTAGGACATATTTAATGCACAATTGACCAAATGTTTGGGTGTCAAAAGTTTTGATCCACCTCTGGTGAAAAAGACAAATTCCTGCCGATTTAGTTGGAAGCGGGTCAAATTTGAACTGTAGCTACCTCGTAGTTTGCTCTTTATTTTTTCCAAAAAATCATTTCTAGGTACATAAGTATCTATTTAATCAGAGAAACGCCAAAAAAAATTCAAGATTCAACCACTAGCTAGGAACGGTCATTCCCGCCATTTTGACCGCATTTTGAAACGGGCATAAAAAATTCAAAAAAAATCAAAAAATTGGGAAACCTTCGCATTGTGTCATTATATGTGGCCAAGTTCCTAGGAAAAATAATAAACTTGTAATACGGCAATTATTTTAAAAAAGTGTTCTCAGAAACGAGCTATCACGTGTGGAGATCAATGGTTTTCAAGCCAAATGATCAATGTTATGGCCACATCCATGGCATAGTTTGTTCAAATGATCTCATATTGTGCACAAGGGTGCATATTGTAATGGAAAACAATGTTGCCTAAGGAAGTTTTCATTTTCGTTGGACGAAAAAACCATTTTCCATTTTTCGAGTGCCCGAAAGGAGGTTTTTTTGTGAAGAAACTACCAAATAATTGTTGCAAAATTGGACCAAATCATTTTTATAAAATACTAGGCCATATTTAATGCACAATTGACAAAATGGTTGGGTGTAAAAAAATTTGATCCACCTCTCGTGAAAAAGACAAATTTCCGCCGATTCAGTTGGAAGCGGGTCAAATTTGAACTGCAGCTGCCTCATAGTTTGCTATTTATTTTTTCCAAAAATCATTTCTAGTTACATAAGGACCTATTTAATCATAAATACATGGTTTGGTGGCGATACGTCGAGGTTTGGGCGGTGGCCGAGGGCCCCAACTCTAGAGCGCGTAAACTCGCATGCCCGTCGCGTGGTCACCGCATGACCGTAATGCTGCCATGTGTTCTGGGCGGTCTAGGCATGTCTAGTGGGTTAGGCACTCCGCAGGTTGGTGCTAGGAAGAAAATTACAACATAAGATTCTCACGAGGAGACCGATCAATGCTCAAACATGAATTAGCAGCCAAGTGTTTGATTAGCGGTACGGGAAATGCACATGGCCAATGGGCGTGAGTTTTGGCTGAGGATGATCATCTACTAAGGAGAATGTCTTCACAAATTTTTAGCTCAAAAGGAGGATCCTAGGTGGTACTTGCTTTGCAAAGTACCACGCTGGACAAAAATATGAATGTTGAAGCTGAGCTCAAAATAATGAATGGAGTGAGCTGAAATTTTGTGGAGGATGGTTATTTGGGCATAGGAAAGCATTGTAGAAAATTGATACCATTTGGACATGCCAAAGAAGTACTTCCTTCACAATGCTCTTCTATGGACAGAAACTTGGGAAAACTAGTGAGAGAGATTGGATGAATGAAATGATCTCAAAATTGGTGTAGGTAAGTTACTTAGGTATGGTCATGCGCTGGTAAATTTTCAGATCATTTGGGTAAGCCTATCTAGTACTTACTTCACAAAGCTTCTCTCAAGGTAGAAACTTTGGAAATTTCCCGAGAAAGATTTACTAGGAAAATTGAGCTGAATATTATCATGTGGCAATGATTTGGGTATGGAAGAGTGCCCGGAAAGTTTGAGGGTAATAGGAGGGGTATATATAACACTTGCTTTGCAACGTGCCAATTTGGCCATAAAATATAAATTGAACCTGGGCTCACATAGATGATTTGACTGAGCTGCAATTTAGAGGAGGGTGATAATTTGGGCATATGAAGGAACTGTATAAATTTCATGTCATTTAGAGATATAAAAAAGGTACTTCCTTCACAATGCTTCTAGGTGGACAAAAACTTTGGAAATTTGCCGAGGAAGACTTGCTTGGCAAATGGAGCTGAATTTTGTCATGCGGTAATGATTTGGATAGGAAAGAGTGCCCAAAAATTCCGAGGGCAATCAAGAATATAAAAATAGCACTTCCTTCATAAAGTGTTGTTGTGAACAGAATAGGAAAATGAATATTATTGAATTAGTTTTGAACTAGGCAAGGAAGGATTTTTACATATTTGATAAAGATATGCCCCAAAGAATTTATGAGAATTTTTTGGGAATTTTGGGAATGATAAAAATATAGGTGCTTCATAACCTAGGGCAAAAACTGCCACATGGACATGACACATAGGCAAAACTAATGAGATGGCGCCTAGTCATCACAACCCACCACAATCTACAAGGCTATGACCATCTATATTGGTCATTAACAACTAGAAATAAGGCAGCGGACTAGCACTGTTTGCTTTGTGACCATTTTGTGTAAGGAAATTACGACCTTTCTGACCAAAATGGTCGCAATGGTTTAGGGTTTGGAGCCCCCTGAACAGCTTTTGACCAATTGGTCTCAAATGGTCATAAATCTATGACCAATTCTTCCAGGGTCACTGACAGAAGGTCATAAGTTGACATATTTCTTGTAGTGGATGTTTATCTTTTATGCATCTTACCTTGCTTTGATTGACGGTAGCATTATAAGATGATCTCTCACTAAATTATCAAGAAGTGTTCTCCCTGAGTATGCACCGTTGCCAAAGTTCGTCGTGCCCAGACACCACGTGATGGTCGGGTGTGATAAGCTCTACTTCCATCTACAACGGGTGCAAGCCGGTTTTGCACATGCAGAATACTCAGGTTAAACTTGACGAGCCTAGCATATGCAGATATGGCCTCGGAACACGGAGACCGAAAGGTCGAGCGTGAATCATATAGTAGATATGATCAACATAATGATGTTCACCATTGAAAACTAATCCATTTCACGTGATGATCGGTTATGGTTTAGTTGATTTGGATCACGTGATCACTTAGAGGATTAGAGGGATGTCTATCTAAGTGGGAGTTCTTAAGTAATATGATTAAATTGAACTTAAATTTATCATGAACTTAGTCCTTGTAGTATTTTGCAAATTATGTTGTAGATCAATAGCTCGCGTTGTTGCTTCCCTGTGTTTATTTTGATATGTTCCTAGAGAAAATTGTGTTGAAAGATGTTAGTAGCAATGATGCGGATTGGATCCGTGATCTGAGGTTTATCCTCATTGCTGCACAGAAAAATTATGTCCTTGATGCACCGCTAGGTGACAGACCTATTGCAGGAGCAGATGCAGACGTTATGAACGTTTGGCTAGCTCAATATGATGACTACTTGATAGTTTAGTGCACCATGCTTAATGGCTTAGAATCGGGACTTCAAAGACGTTTTGAATGTCATGGAGCATATGAGATGTTCCAGGAGTTGAAGTTAATATTTCAAGCAAATACCCGAGTTGAGAGATATGAAGTCTCTAACAAGTTCTATAGCTAAAAGATGGAGGAGAATTGCTCAACTAGTGAGCATGTGCCCAGATTGTCTGGGTACTACAATCGCTTGAATCAAGTGGGAGTTAATCTTCCAGATAAGATAGTGATTGACAGAATTCTCTAGTCACCATCACCAAGTTAGTAGAACTTCGTGATGAACTATAATATGCAAGGGATAACGGAAACAACTCCCAAGCTCTTCGTGATGCTGAAATCAACGAAGGTAGAAATCAAGAAAAACATCAAGTGTTGATGGTTGACAAGATCACTAGTTTCAAGAAAAGGGCAGAGGGAAGAAGGGGAACTTCAAGAAGAATAGCAAGCAAGTTGCTGGTCAAGTGAAGAAGCCCAAGTCTGGTCCTAAGCCTGAGACTAAGTGCTTCTACTGTAAAGGGACTGGTCACTGGAAGCGGAACTACCCCAAGTGATTGGCGGATAAGAAGGATGGCAAAGTGAACATAAGTATATTTGATATACATGTTATTGATGTGTACTTTACTAGTGTTTATAGCAAACCCTCAGTATTTGATACTAGTTCAGTTGCTAAGATTAGTAACTCGAAACGGGAGTTGCAGAATAAACAGAGACTAGTTAAGGGTGAAGTGACAATGTGTGTTGGAAGTGGTTCCAAGATTGATATGATCATCATCGCACACTCCCTATAATTTCGAGATTAGTGTTGAACCTAAATAAGTGTTATTTGGTGTTTGCGTTGAGCATGAATATGATTTGATCATGTTTATTGTAATACGGTTATTCATTTAAGTAAGAGAATAAATTGTTGTTCTGTTTATATGAATAAAACCTTATATGGTTACACACCCAATGAAAATAGTTCGTTGGATCTCGATCGTAGTGATACACATAATCATAATATTGAAACCAAAAGATGCAAAGTTAATAATGATAGTGCAACTTATTTGTAGCACTGCCGTTTAGGTCATATTGGTGTAGAGCGCATGAAGAAACTCCATGCTGATGGGCTTTTGGAATCACTTGATTATGAACCAGTTGATGCTTGCGAACCATGCCTCATGGGCAAGATGACTAAGACTCTGTTCTTCAGGAACAATGGAGCAAGCAACAGATTTGTTGGAAATCATACATACTGATGTATGTGGTCCGATGAATATTGAGGCTCGCGACAGGTATCATTATTTTCTGATCTTCACAGATAATTTGAGCAGATATGAGTATATCTACTTGATGAAACATAAGCTGAAACATTTGAAAAGTTCAAAGAATTTCAGAGTGAAGTGAAAAATCATCGTAATAAAAAAATAAAGTTTCTACGATCTGATCGTAGAGAAGAGTATTTGAGTTACGAGTTTGGCCTTCAATTAAAACAATGTGGAATGTTTCACAAACTCATGCCACCTGGAACACCACAACATAATGGTGTGTCCGAATGTCATAACCGTACTTTATTGGATATAGTACAATCTATGATGTTTTCTTACCGATTTACCAATATTGTTTTGGGATCATGCATTAGACACAGCTGCATTCACGTTAAAAAGGGGCACCATCTAAGTCCGTTGAGACGACACAATATGAACTATGATTTGGCAAGAAACCAAAGTTGTCGTTTCTTAAAGTTTGGGGTTGCGATGCTTATAAGAAAAAGTTTCATCATTATAAGCTCAAACCCAAATCGGAGAAATGTGTCTTCATAGGATACCCAAAGGAGACAGTTGGGTACACCTTCTATCACAGATCCAAAGACAAGACATTCGTTGCTGAGAATGGATACTTTCTAGAGAAGGAGTTTCTCTCGAAAGAAGTGAGTGGGAGGAAAGTAGAAAACTTGATAAGGTAATTGTACCTTCTCCCTTATTGGAAAATGGTTCATCACAGAAATCTGTTCTTGTGATTACTACACCAATTAGTGAGGAAGCCAATGATGATGATCATGTAACTTCAGATCAAGTTACTACCAAATCTCGTAGGTAAACCAGAGTGAGATCCGCACCAGAGTGGTACTATAATCCTGTTCTGGAAGTCATGTTACTAGACCATGACGAACTTGCGAACTATGAGGAAGCGATGATGAGCCCAGATTCCGCGAAATGGTTTGAGGCCATGAAATCTGAGATATGATCCATGTGTGAGAACAAAGTATGAACTTTGATGGATTTGCCCGATGATCGGCAAGCCATAGAAAATAAATGGATCTTCAAGAGGAAGACAGACACTGATAGTAGTGTTACTATCTACAAAGCTGGAATTTTCGCAAAAGGTTTTCGACAAGTTCAAGGTGTTGACTACGATGAGAGTTTCTCACTCGTATCTATGCTTAAGTCTGTCCGAATCATGTTAGCAATTGCCGCATTTCTCACTCGTATCTATGCTTAAGTCTGTCCGAATCATGTTAGCAATTGTCGCATTTTATTAAAGAAGAGTTGTATATGATGCGACTAGAAGGTTTTGTCGATCCTAAAGGTGTAAACAAATATGCAAGCTCCAGCGATCCATCTATGGACTGGTGCAAGCATCTCGGAGTTGGAATATACGCTTTGATAAGTTGATCAAAGCATATAGTTTTATACAGACTTGCGATGAAGCCCGTATTTACAAGAAAGTGAGTGGGAGCACTACAACATTTCTGATAAGTATATGTAAATGACATATTGTTGATCGGAAATAATGTAGAATTATTCTGCAAAGCATAAAGGAGTATTTGAAAGGAGTTTTTCGAAGAAGGACCTTGGTGAAGCTGCTTACAAATTCAACATCAAGATCTATAGAGATAGATCAAAACGCTTGATAAGTTTTTTCAATGAGTACATACCTTGACAAGATTTTGAAGTAGTTCAAAATGGAACAGTCAAAGAAAGAGTTCTTGCCTGTGTAACAAGGTGTGAAGTTGAGTAAGACTCAAAACCCGACCACGGCAGAAGATAGAAAGAGAATGAAAGTCATTCCCTATGCCTTGGCCATAGGTTCTACAAAGTATGCCATGCTGTGTACCAGATCTATTGTATACCCTACACTGATTTGGCAAAGGAATACAATAGTGATCTAGGGGTAGATCACTGAACATTGGTCAAAATTATCCCTAGTGGAATAAGGATATGTTTCTCGATTATGGAGGTGACAAAAAGGTTCGCCGTAAAGGGTTACGTCGATGCAAGTTTTGACACTGATCCAGATGACTCTAAGTCTCAATCTGGATACATATTGAAAGTGGGAGCAATTAGCTAGAGTAGCTCCATGCAGAGCATTGTTGACATAGAAAATTGCAAAATACATAACGGATCTGAATGTGAAAGACCTTTGACTAAGATTCTCTCACAAGTAAAACATGATCACACCTTAGTAATCTTTGGGTGTTAATCACATAGCGATGTGAACTAGATTACCGAATCTAGTAAACCCTTTGGGTGTTGGTCACATGACGATGTGAACTATGGGTGTTAATCACATGATGATGTGAACTATCGATGTTAATCACATGGTGATGTGATCTAGATTATTGACTCTAGTGCAAGTGGGAGACTGAAGGAAATATGCCCTAGAGGCAATAATAAAGTTATTATTTATTTCCTTATATCATGATAAATGTTTATTATTCATGCTAGAATTGTATTAACCGGAAACATAATACATGTGTGAATACATAGACAAACAGAGTGTCACTAGTATGCCTCTACTTGACTAGCTCGTTAATCAAAGATGGTTATGTTTCCTAACCATGGACAAAAGAGTTGTTATTTGATTAATGAGATCACATCATTAGTTGAATGATCTGATTGACATGACCCATTCCATTAGCTTAGCACCCGATCGTTTAGTATGTTGCTATTGCTTTCTTCATGACTTATACATGTTCCTATGACTATGAGATCATGCAACTCCCGTTTGCCGGAGGAACACTTTGGGTGCTACCAAACGTCACAACGTAACTGGGTGATTATAAAGGAGCAGTACAGGTGTCTCCAAAGGTACATGTTGGGTTGGCGTATTTCGAGATTAGGATTTGTCACTCGGATTGTCGGAGAGGTATCTCTGGGCCCTCTCGGTAATGCACATCACTTAAGCCTTGCAAGCATTGCAACTAATGAGTTAGTTGCGAGATGATGTATTACGGAACGAGTAAAGAGGCTTGCCGGTAACGAGATTGAACTAGGTATTGGATACCGACGATCGAATCTCGGGCAAGTAACATACTGATGACAAAGGGAACAACGTATGTTGTTATGCGGTCTGACCGATAAAGATCTTCGTAGAATATGTAGGAGCCAATATGGGCATCCAGGTCCCGCTATTGGTTATTGACCGGAGACGTGTCTCGGTCATGTCTACATTGTTCTCGAACCGTAGGGTCCGCACGCTTAAGGTTTCGATGACAGTTATATTATGAGTTTATGAGTTTTGCTGTACCGAAGGAGTTCGGAGTCCCGGATGAGATCGGGGACATGACGAGGAGTCTCGAAATGGTCGAGACGTAAAAATCGATATATTGGACGACTATATTCGGACATCAGAAAGGTTCCGAGTGATTCGAGTATTTTTCAGAGTACCGGGTAGTTACGGGAGAAGCAATGGGCCTTGATGGGCTTTAGTGGGAAGAGGAAAAAGGGCCAAGGGGCTGCTGCGCCCCCTCTCCCCTTTGGTCCGAATTGGACTAAGGAAAAGGGGGCCGACCACCTCTCCTTCTCCTCCACTTCCTTCTCCCTTCCTCCCCTCTTGATGGACTCCTACTAGGACTTGGAGTCCTAGTAGGACTCCCATCCTGGCCGCACCAATAGCCTTGGCCGGCCTCCTCCTCCTCCATCCTTTATATACTGAGGCAGGGGGCACCCCATAGACACACAAGTTGATCCACGTGATCGTTCCTTAGCCGTGTGCGGTGCCCCCTTCCACCATATTCCACCTCGGTCATATTGTAGCGGTGCTTAGGCGAAGCCCTGCGACGGTAGAACATCAAGATCGTCACCACGCCATCGTGCTGACGTAACTCCTCCCCGAAGCTTTGTTGGATCGGAGCCCGGGGAGCGTCATCGAGATGAACGTGTGCCAAGAACTCGGAGGTGCCGAAGTAACGGTGCTTGGATCGGTCGGATCGTGAATACGTACGACTACTTCCTCCACGTTGTGTCAACGCTTCCGTTGTCAATCTACGAAGGGTACGTAGACAACACTCTCCCCTCTTGTTGCTATGCATCACCATGATCTTGCGTGTGCGTAGGAATTTTCTTGAAATTACTGCGTTCCCCAACAGGGGGCGCCCCCCCTCCCTAGTCCAATTCGGACCAGACCAAGGGGAGGGGTGCGGCCACCCTTGAGGCCCTTTTCCTTCTTTCCCGTATGGCCCAATAAGGCCCAATACGTATTCCCGTAACTCTCTGGTACTCCGAAAAATATCCGAATCACTCAGAACCTTTCCGATGTCCGAATATAGTCGTCCAATATATCGATCTTTATGTCTCGACCATTTCGAGACTCCTCGTCATGTCCCCGATCTCATCCGGGACTCCGAACTCCTTCGGTACATCAAAACTCATAAACTCATAATATAACTGTCATCGAAACCTTAAGCGTGCGGACCCTACGGTTCGAGAACAATGTAGACATGACCGAGACACGTCTCCGGTCAATAACCAATAGCGGAACCTGGATGCTCATATTGGCTCCCACATATTCTACGAAGATCTTTATCGGTCAGACCGCATAACAACATACGTTGTTCCCTTTGTCATCGATATGTTACTTGCCCGAGATTCGATCGTCGGCATCTCAATACATAGTTCAATCTCGTTACCAGCAAGTCTCTTTACTCGTTCCGTAATACATCATCTCGCAACTAACTCATTAGTTGCAATGCTTGCAAGGCTTAGGTGATGTGCATTACCGAGAGGGCCCAGAGATACCTCTCCGACAATCGGAGTGACAAATCCTAATCTCGAAATACGCCAACCCAACAAGTACCTTTGGAGACACCTGTAGAGCACCTTTATAATCACCCAGTTACGTTATGACGTTTGGTAGCACACAAAGTGTTCCTCCGGTAAACGGGAGTTGCATAATCTCATAGTCATAGGAACATGTATAAGTCATGAAGAAAGCAATAGCAACAAACTAAACGATCAAGTGCTATGCTAACGGAATGGGTCAAGTCAATCACATCATTGTCCTAATGATGTGATCCCATTAATCAAATGACAACTCATGTATATGGTTAGGAAACATAACCATATTTGATCAACGAGCTAGTCAAGTAGAGGCATACTAGTGACACTCTGTTTGTCTATGTATTCACACATGTATTATGTTTCTGGTTAATACAATTCTAGCATGAATAATAAACATTTATCATGATATAAGGAAATAAATAATAACTTTATCATTGCCTCTAGGGCATATTTCCTTTAGTTATATCCCGACGACCCCCAGGTATCCCCTCCGGCCTTGCTCCACTGCCCGTCTTCCCACGTCGCTGCATGTGGAAAATCTTGCATGTGGATATTCCATAGTTCTTTGCCCAAAACGTAGCTCATCCGGCGTACTTTCCATGTTGCAATCTCGTCCTCACACTGTTTTAGACAAACACAACTGTGTTGTTATCTTCCCGTAGGACATGGAATATGCTTCTTTTTTGTCGTCGTATGTGTCATCACTGTTATTGGCCAATAATTGTTTCCTTTCTACCTCTTTTTTGCAAACAGGTCTATCCATTTCACCCCATTGCTATTGCGACCTTTTGTTGAACTGCACAAATCACTTTTTTTTCTTAAGAGTGTTTTGTGCAGTTGTACTAAAATCTCACAAGGGAAACGTCTCTAGATTTCAGTGCGATTGCACAAAGGGAGATTGGTTTTTCTCTATCCTCCTCATCCAACTCCGAGCCTAATCTTTTCTAACTATTTGCTTAATCTTCTCCAACTAATTAGTCTTAAGAGAGACTGCAAAGGTGACCTACTTCTATTTGTGTGTTTATAGTTTCATCAGCAGTCCTCTATTATTGTAATCACACTTAATATCTTTGGAACAGGGACGCTCAGCTCTATTTTAGTGGAACTACACAAAATGATCGGAATGTTGCGTGCTCCACAACATGCCTTATTGATTTAGACAGAGCTGGGGGGATGTTGCTGCTAATGAAAGCATGGATCAATTTTAATTTAACACCTTCTCACAACTTTGTATTCAGTTGTGATGTAAATATTAGCTCTGATCTGCTAATCATTGAGTAGGATTAACAAGGAAGTTATTTTATTATTGTTTCCGAAAGAGCATGGATGGCAAGACACACGAAACAAAAGCTGAAAGCTCATAGCATTGTACAATTTCATGTCGCTGGAAAATTATTTGTATAGTACATCAATTATGTAAACAAATGTTGGAAGCTTGATAGCATTACCAGAAGCCTCTTCAGCATTCGGGTCCATGTGCCATGCACAAAATTATACTTCCTCCGTTCCTAAATATATATATATATATGTCTTTTTACAAAGTTCAAATGGACATATTTTAGAGTGTAGAATCACTCATTTTGCTTCGTATGTAGTCACTCGTTGAAATCTCTAGAAAGACAAATACTCCAGAGTATATTTAAGAACGGAGGGAGCAGTGCACAACTGGATGGGAGACTCAGCCCGGTCGTTGCGCTGCACTAATAGTGAGTAATGATCAGTCAAATCATAAGCCCCACCTTTCCCACTGTAAGTTGCTCGGAAGAAGCAACCATCAATATGCTCTTCTTTGAATCCGCTCATAATACTCCATCCATCACTGTTTATAGAGCGCACTTCAAAAAAAATCTCTGGGACCAAGGTGACTAGCGATCGGCCTAAAAAATAACATTGGTAGTTATAGCACGACGTCTATTACTAGAGGAAATAACGCGTACACACATGCACGCAGTGTTTCCACCCCGGGTACACACATGCATGCACTTACTCCACTCTGTAGTACATCAAGAGAAAACTGTGGACTTGATTGCGGTTACCACGCGCTAATTAATTGAGCATTAAATCAAACGCGTCTAAAGTCTCTCTGGTGGTGGAAATGCATGGAGAGAAATGCATCAGAATGAAGTGCGCCCTGTAAACTGTGACCGGGGGAGGAGTAGTATGAAGGTGCAAAACCAAGGGGTTGTTTGGTTTTAGACTAAATTTGCCTAAGGTTGCCACACCTAAGGTTAGGCGAGTTTGACCAACTTGAGTGGGTGTTTGGTTCAAGCCACACCTTTGGCAAGCCACACTAGGGTCCCACTGTCGGATTTCGGGTTCTGGCGGACCCTTAAAGTTCGAACACTGGGGTGCGTGCGGAGATTACGCCTTCAACCTCTCCGTCTCGCAAGGAACTAAACTACCGAAAGAACTGCACAAGAGACGCAAGATTTATACTGGTTCGGGCCACCGATGTGGTGCAATACCCTACTCCAGTGTGTGGTTTGTGGATTGCCTCCTGGGGCTAGTGATGATGAACAATACAAGGAAGAACAGCCTCGCGAGGGTCTGTTCTTGGCTGGGGTGATGAACTGCTAGGAGGAGTTCAGTCACCCCCCCCTCTCTCTCTCTCTCTCTCTCTCTCTCTCTTACTCGTTGATCATCCGGTCCCTTTGCAACGTGGGTGGCTAGTCCTATTTATAGAGGCCCTGGTCCTCTTCCCAAATATTGAGTGGGAAGGGATCCAACAATGGCGGGCTAATTTGAAGGGGGACAGCGAGTACATCTATCCTGACAAAAGCAGTCTTCGCCTGCCAAAGGCTCTGGTGATGACGCCGCGCTGGGCTCCATGGTGACCTCCGTCTCGTAGTCCTCCTGGTCCTGGTCTCGTTGCACCGAAATGGCAACCTTTGCCTGATGCCTCGGTACTCCGCGGCTGCGCTTGTCCCCTTTGCACCAAATAGGAAAGAAGGACGCTGCGCGCGCTGGCACCCGCCTGGTGCCCTGAGTCATCACGGCTTATGTCATGGGCACCTCGCGAGGTACCCCGCCTTGAACTCTCCGCCTCCTCGCCAGCCAGCCTGATGAGGCTTCGCCTGAGGATGCGCCGTGTCGTCCGCCTCGCGAGGCTTGGCCCCTCGCGAGGGTCTTGAGTCTCGTGTTGATGAAGATGGGCCGCGCTGGGCCCCCATTGTGCCACGCCGCAGGCCGCAGGCAGGCAAGTCTGGGGACCCCCGTTCCCAGAACGCTGACAGTAGCCCCCTGGCCCAAGGCGCGCACGGACTTGGCCGTGCCGAGAGGCGAAAGGGTAAGGGCGAAGCGCCGCGGGCCCTAATAGCCTGCGGCCTTGGGCGCCGCGTGGCAGTTGATTGGACGTGGGTGCCTTAGCAACTGCGCGGGTTGATAAGGGAGAGGCATCTGCCCAGACCTTGCCCTTGCTTTCTCCGGTTGCTGCTCAGATCCCCTTTCTTGCGCCTCCCCTTTCTTCCTCCAAACTTCCAGATCTACTCCGGTTGCGTGACTTAGGAAGCCATGGCGCCTCGGCAGCCTTCGGCCAAAGCTTGGTACTCTCCTGCTCTGGACCCGCCGAATGTGTCCAAGGCCAGCCTTGCCCGGCTGCGCCGGATGGCGGCGGCGCAGGGCGTCGACGGGACGGAGGTGTTCAAGGCCGGCTCCGCCACCCCTGAGGGCCGAGGGAGCACCTTCTATCCTATCTTTGTAAGCTCCATTGCAGCGGGCTTGGTGCCTCCCTTCTTCGAGTTCTTCTTCTTTGTCCTCCGCCATTACAACTTGCAGGCTCTGCATCTCCACCCCAACTCCGTTCTTCTTCTGGCGATCTTCGCTTACTACTGCGAGGCCCATGTGGGGGTGCAGCCTTCGATGGCCTTGCTGCGCCACTACTTCTACTTCCGGACCTCTGGCAGTTCTCCTTCCGCGTGCGCGAGCTTCGTTGCGTATGGCAGCACCATTGCCATCTCGAGTCCCGGGAAAAGGGCTGATGGCTTCCGGAGCAAGTGGGTCTTGGTTGACGTCAGGCGCGTCCACCCTCGGCTGATCTTGCCCACGGAGCAGGCCGTGAGCTCCGGCGACTGGTGCCGAGCGGAGCTCATGGACCCCCGCGCGAAACCGGTGTTGGAGAAGATGGACACGGACTTGAGGCCGGCCTGCATGTCGATGGCGAAGTTGACTGGCGCGTCACTGCTGAGGGAGTTCCTGGAGCAGCAGCTGGCTCCACTTCGGCGGTACTCTCCTCCAATGTGGAGGCCTCATCTGAGCCCTGAGGCTGTGGACGAAGAGGATGTGAACGCAGTTCTTCAATCTCTGGTTGGGGGCGAGGTGGCAAAGTTGGAGGGCGCTCCCGAGCCCTTGTTCCTTCGCGGCGACTGGAAGCAGGTGGTAAAGTCCATGCCCGTTTTCAACGGGGACGGGCTCGTGCCCGTGGCGTCTTCTGGAGGACCGGTAGATGTGCCCTCCAGTGACTCCAGCGAGGAGGAGGACGAAGGGGAGCGGGGAGAGGGGCCCGACTCTGGGGCGACCGACGGAGAGTCGAGGGCTCCCCTCCCCCAGTGCTCGCCCCGTACTCTCCGCCTTTCGCCGAGCGATGATGATGATGATGATGATGATGATGACGATGACGTGCTGGGTAGCGGGAGCTCGCCCCTGATCTCGAAGAAGGACAGGACCGGGCTGATCCCTCGCGGGTCTGCCCCTACCCCGGGGCAGTCCGCAGTCGCACCTCTGCTTCCAAGGTCGACCCTTCCAGCCGGCTGTTTGGCTTGAAGTTGGGCCGGAAGCTGCCCGAGCTCACCGGTGATGACCCATAAGCGCTTGATCCTTGTTCTTTTGTTTCTTGTTCCGCCGACGAGGCTTGATGATTGCTTCTCTTGAGTAGGCGGGCGCCCATGGCGAAGAAGCCGAAGCGGGCTCCTGAGGCTCCATCCGCAGCGACTCCGCCTGTGTAGGGGGGTGACCGCCGTGCGCGGGCTTCTCCTGCCCGGTCGCCCTCAGGGGGTCTGGCCATGCTGGCAGGGGCGAGCTCAGCCCCCATGGCCCAAGTGACTCCAGAGGTGCCCTCGTCAGGCGCCACTGCTACGGCTGGGGAGACACAGCGGACTCCGCCTTGGGACACGGCGGCCTCACCGCCGCTACCTTCTCCCCCCGTTCCACTGACAGCTGCTTCCCCAACTCCTCTTGTTGTCTTGGAGCGCGCCGATGTTCCCCCGCCTTCTTCTTCCATCTTGGAGCATGCCGTTGCTGAGCTGGACCGGCTGCGGCAGGATCTTCTCGGCGCCGACCCTCGCCTGGTGGCCGGGCACATGGAGCTGGCTTCGGGGTGGATTCGCTCTGATGCTTCGATCCGGGCGGCGTTGGTTCAGGCCTCGACGGCCTATGACGAGGAGAGGTGGGACGTCCTCGAGGCGAAGGCTCCTCGTGACGCAGCCCTGGGGGAAGTGGTCGAAGTCCGCGGTCGCTACAAGGCGCTGGAGGTCGAGCTGCAAGGCTTGCGGGGCCAGCTCGCAGAGGAGGTTCATCTTCGCCAGGAGCAGGAGAAGGGGGCGAAGGCGCGCGAGGCAGCGCTCGAGGACTGGGAGGCCAAGCTCAAGAAGCGCCGCGACCACCTAGGCGCGTTGAAGAAGGAGCTGGAGGTGACGAAGGCCGAGCTGGACGCCAAGGCTTAGGTCCTCGCCGAGGATCGCGTGGCCTTCGCAGATATGGAGAAGGAGGCCCGCACTTCGCTGAAGATGCTTTACGAGAGCGGCCTGGACAGCCCACTAGCTAGTGACGAGGACGGCCCCGCCAAGCTGCTTCCCTTCCTGGTTAAGGCTCTTGGGGATGTCGCCCTTGGCATCGGCCCCGCGGCCGAGGCCGAGGCGCATGTCCTGTCTTCTGCTGCGCTGACGCGGGTCTTTGCCCACATCTACCTCCGCGATCCCAACGCCGACCTCGACGGCCTGCTGGAACCGGTGAGCGGCGAGGGTGCTGCCGCCGCTATCGAAGCCGTGAAGGGGCACGCGGAGGCACTGCTGGAGAAGTTCCGGGCCTTCAGCACCAGGCCGAAGCAAGACGCTGCCGACCCTGCCATTCCGCGAGGCGAAGCCACCGCCGACAAGTGACTCCGTTCGATCCCTGCTCTTCTTTCAGTTCCAGCACATGCATCACGCCTCGGGGAGGAATTTAAACTTGCGTTTGGTACTAAGACGGCAGTATGGGTTGTAATATTTGCTTCTAAATTCCTTGGATTTTATGCTTTTCTTCCCTACTTGCTTGTATTCTACGCCGGCAGAGCCCGGCCCCGCGCATGCCTCACCCAACATTAGCCCCGACCGGAAACCAGGACGGGACCAAAGGAGTGAGGGGCCACGTGACAAGTTAGGCTCCTGAGTCGCGATGCTCAGGAGTCCCCCTTGGCGCACGAACAACAAGTAGGGAAGCGTGATGTAGGTGTATCTTCCGTTCTACGTCTGCAGATCCCGACTCCGCGCGTACCTCACCCAGCATAGCCTTTCGGAACTAAGGAGTGAGGGGCTACGGAGCCAGTTAGGCTCCTGAGTCGCGATGCTCAGGAGTCCCCCTTGACGCGCGAACAGCGGGTGATGAGGCGAGATGTAAGCGTGGCTACCGTTCTACGTCTGCAGAGCCCGGCCCCGCGCGTACCTCACCCAGCATAGCCTTTCGGAACTAAGCAGTGAGGGGCTACGGGACCAGTTAGGCCCCTGAGTCGCGATGCTCAGGGGTCCCCCTTGACGCGCAAACGGCCTTCATACCTTGGCTCCGCTCGGGGAGAGACGCGCGGCGAACCAGGCCCGAGGGGCCTGGCTGGGCGGCGTACGTCTGGGCGTGACCCAGTCGTAGCCCCCGTGCCTAGCCCCCTTGCGCGGCACTCCCGAGGGGAGGCGTTGCGATGGGGCCAGCCACTGAGCTCTGGGCTCCCTAAGGTTAATGCGGCCCGGAAGCCACCCTCAGTTGTTTATCACCAGCGCAGAGCATAGCGCTTCCGTATGTGTACGGGCATAGCCGCTCCTCGGCAGTGTCATCAGCCAGCGTGGAGCATGGTGCTTCCACTGGTACGTGGGAGGGGGCTCCCCTCCGGGAGGAGCCCCCGGGGCGTATACAACCCCGCCCTGACACGTGACCGGCACGGTAGGGCTAGGTGTGGTGTATCTGGGCACCCGTGAGCCAGCACGGGACTCACGAGGCCCTACCTCTAGGCGGGTTGCGCCCGGCACTGGGCCGTATCTTGAAATATGTCCCTGCAAAATTTGGTTAGATGTCGGTACTCTACGTCCTCGGGTCTAGGCCCTCGAGCTTGTCTCAGCCGTCGCTGGTATGCCAGGTCGCGATGCCGTGGACAAGGCCAGAGGGTGAGGGCTGGAGAGCCAGTAAGAGCCCTGAGTCGCGATGCTTAGGCACCCCCCCCCTTTAACGTGCAAGTAGTCGACATGGAGAAGAAGGGATGCCGCGAACGGGCATCAAGCAATCAAGCGTGATAGGCAAATGCATAGTTGGAAATAACACGATGGAGATACACGCCGCTGGGCCTAGCCCCAGCGGCTTGGGGATGATGCAGCCCGAGGGGCGGCCCCAACAAAGCAAACTAACGACCGAAAAGTAAAAGCAGATACATGCCGCAGGGACGGACCCACGCGGCCTGGGAGTGATGCAACCCTGGGAGGGCGCTCCCAGCTGGGAATGGAACTTGGAAGATGTCACCTGAGAACGTCGTTGGTGAAGTGGCGTTGGTGCAGTAGGCTCAGTGGGTTGCGGAAGCTGATCCTCACGAGCCCCCAAGCCCCGGGGCCTCGGGAGGCTCCGGAGGCACCGGTGACTCCTCGCGAGCTGTCTTCATCTCCGCCATGGCCGCGGAACGCCTGTCTTCCTGAGCCTCCACGATGCCCCTCATGAGGCGCTGGCACGCCGCAGCCACGCTCGGCAGGCCGTAAGGCATGCGAACACGGCTGTGGGGTGGACCTCCGCAGCGCCCCACTTGCGAGGGCCAGAGGCGCTCCGTCGTGGCGAACTGATTAAGCCCTGGTACGTCGACGCAGACGCGCAGCCCACCATCCTCGCCTGGATGTGGGGCCACAACTGGTGGACGTCGGCAACCTCTCATGATCCTTGACTCCTGTAGCTCTTGAATGGCCTCGTTGACGAACTCTTGCTGGTCTGGCCTTCCTCGCCTGGCTCCTTCCCGAGGGAAACGTGCTTCGAAGCATGCCTCCACATGGTGCCCAAGCGCCTCCCTCGTGACCCTGGCTAGGTCGGTGGCCCTCCAGGTGAGAGCCCCCGAGCCCTGCCTGGGGAGGGCGCCGGGCGCGCTTTCCTATGCGACGGAAGGAGGGTCCCCCCGGGCGGACACGGGCCCTGAGGGGCCTGCCTCCTAAGGGGTTGAGCCTGGCGACATCTTCTTCTTCTTGGGGGTGGTCTCAGGAAGCCTCCTGCTTCCGTGATCCGGGTCTTCTAGTGACGCGGCCTGAAAGGCTCGCTCTAGGGAACACACTGGATCTCTCTCTTCACAGGGCACCGTGATGACGCCGCCACTTCCTGGCATCTTGAGGACGTTGTAGCTGTGGTGAGTCACGGCCATGAACTTGGCCAGCGCTGGGTACCCGAAGATGGCGTTGTACGGCAGGCGGATGTCGGCGACGTCGAAGTCGATGAGCTCGGTGCGGTAGTTGCTGTGGGCCCCGAAGGTGACAGGGAGGCGGACCTGCCCGATCGGGATTGTGGAACCGTCGGTGACTCCGGAGAAAGGCTTGGTTGGATGCAACTGATCATAGGGCACTCGGAGGTTGTTGAAGGTTTCCACGGACAGGACGTTGAGCCCTGCCCCTCCGTCGATGAGGGTCTTGGTGACCAGCATGTTGCTGATGACTGGGGAGCATAGCATCGGGAGGACTGCGGCTGTGGCCGAGCACTTGAGCTGGTCTGCTGAGCTGAACGTGATGGCGCACGCCGACCACCTGAGGGGGCGCGTTGCTTCGAGCTTGGGGAGAACTGCATTCACTTCGCGGGCGAACTGCTTGAAGATGTGTTGGGAGGCTGGGGCTTGAGCTCCGCCCAGGATGCAGGCGATTGCGCGTGGCTCCTAGAAGCCCCCAGCCCCCTCGTCTTGTTGGCGGTCTTCGTTCCTTCTTGGTGGAGGCGGCAGAGGAGGTAGGCCTGCGTTGCCGTGAGGGCGATCCTCACGAGGCTGATCTCTCCAGTCGCCCTAGCGAGGCAGGTCCCGCCAGCGGTCCTCGTGAGGCTGATCACGCCACCCATGGCGCGGGCCGCGGTCTTCCCAGCACCCTGGGTCCCTTCCTCCTCCTCGGCCGTAGCCCCGGTCGGCACAGTCAGGGCGACGGCCGATCCTTCCTTCTCGCACGGCACGGAGCTCTTGACATTCATTGGTGTTGTGGGTGTGGAGGTCGTGGTACACGCAGTACCGGTTGCCTCTGGAGGAGTCGGGCAGATCCTTGCCCCGCTTGGTGTCTAGTTCGGCTGCGAGTACGACAGCCCCCTTGCGCTTCACGTCCTTAGCCTTGGACTTCTTCTCTTCTGGGTCTGCGGCAGGCAGCTCGAGGAGGGAGAGGCGTCCCTCCTCAGCCCTGGCGCACCTGTTTGCCAAGTTGAACAGCTCCAGGGAGGTGCAGAGGTCTTCATGCATCGCCAGCTCCTCCTTCATCTTGATGTCGCGCACGCCATCGGAGAAGGCCGAGATGATGGCCTCCTCGGACACCTTGGGGATCTTGAGGCGCGCGCTGTTGAAGCGCTGGATGTACTTTTGCAGGGTCTCTCCGGGTGGTTGCCTGATGCGGCGCATGTCGCTCACGGTGGGCGGCCGGTCGCGAGTACCTTGGAAGTTGGCGATGAAGCGGGTGCGCATCTGGTCCCAGGAAGAGATCGTTCCTGGAGCCAGATTCAGGAGCCAGGTGCGTGCTCCTTCCTTCAGCGCCATGGGGAACCAGTTCGCCATGACCTTCTCGTCCCCGCCGGCAGCCTCGATGCCCAGCTCATAGAGCTGGAGGAACTCTGCGGGATCAGTTGTGCCGTCGTAGCGCGGAGGCAGGTCCGGCTTGAACTTGCCAGGCCATGCGACGCTGTGCAGCTCGGTGGTGTAGGAGAGGCAGCCCGCGGTGGCCATGAAAGTCTTCGGTTGGTGGAGAGCTCGGTCTTGAGGATCTCCACGCGCCGCAGCTAGGAGCAGAGCGGGGTCTTGGCGTGCCGGAGCTGGAGCAAGGAGTGCCCGGGCAGCCCCTTGCGGGCGAGGGATTTCTTGGCAGCTTCATTCTTGCTGCGCTGGCACCTAGCGGAGCGGGTTCCACCCAGGGGCCACGCGCCTTGGAGCCACGACGTCTTCTTGGGGATGGGGCGGCTGGTACGCCCCCGGAGCTTCATTGCCCGCGCGGGGCAGAGTGCGGCGCAGCGGAGCGGACGGCGCAGGAGAGCCCCCTGCGGTGCGGACGAGCTTGGCGACGCGGTCGAGCCACTCCTCGTAGATGTCATCGACGGGGCGGTAGCGCATGAGCTCGTTTGCCGTGATGAGCGCAGCTCGAGCCTCCAAGGGTGCGCGGAGCGCGCGGGACGAAGATCCAGCTGGTGCGAGCGATGGAGAAGCGGTGCGGCCGTCTTGCCGCACAGACGGGTGCTGAGATGATGCTTGCTGCTCGCCCCCCGCCGGGCCGGTGGCGGCGTTGACGGCGGGCGAAGGGGAAAAACGAGCACGCCCACTGACGGGGGCCGTCTGGGCGACGCGAGAAGCTATGGCGGCCCGGCGCTCAGCGCGGGCCCGACGAGCGTCAGACATGGATGCTGTGGTCGGAGGAGAGCGGAGTGGTGGAAGACGAATTCCGGCACACCCTTACCTGGCGCGCCAAATGTCGGATTTCGGGTTCCGGCAGACCCTTAAGGTTCGAACACTGGGGTGCGCGCGGAGATTACGCCTTCAACCTCTCCTCTTGCAAGGAACTAAACTACCGAAAGAACTGCACAAGAGACGCAAGATTTATACTGGTTTGGGCCACCGATGTGGTGTAATACCCTACTCCAGTGTGTGGTTTGTGGATTGTCTCCTGGGGCTGGTGATGATGAACAATACAAGGAGGAACAGCCTCGCGAGGGTCTGTTCTTGGCTGGGGTGATGAACTGCTAGGAGGAGTTCAGTCACCTCTCTCTTTCTCTCTCTTACTCGTTGATCATCCGGTCCCTTTGCAACGTGGGTGGCTAGTCCTATTTATAGAGGCCCTGGTCCTCTTCCCAAATATTGAGCGGGAAGGGATCCAACAATGGCGGGCTAATTTGAAGGGGGACAGCGAGTACATCTATCCTGACAAAAGCAGTCTTCGCCTGCCAAAGGCTCTGGTGATGACGCCGCGCTGGGCTCCATGGTGACCTCCGTCTCGTAGTCCTCCTCGTCCTGGTCTCGTTGCACCGAAATGGCAACCTTTGCCTGATGCCTCGGTACTCCGCGGCTGCGCTTGTCCCCTTTGCACCAAAGAGGAAAGAAGGACGTTGCGCGCGCTGGCACCCGCCTAGTGCCCTGAGTCGTCACGGCTTATGTCATGGGCACCTCGCGAGGTACCCCGCCTTGAACTCTCCGCCTCCTCGCGAGCCAGCCTGATGAGGCTTCGCCTGAGGATGCACCGTGTCGTCCGCCTCGCGAGGCTTGGCTCCTCGCGAGGGTCTTGAGTCTCGTGTTGATGAAGATGGGCCGCGCTGGGCCCCCATTGCGCCATGCCGCAGGCCGCAGGCAGGCAAGTCTGGGGACCCCTGTTCCCAGAACGCCGACACCCACATCACATACACTCAAAAAGTGTGGCAATATTCCGTTAGGCTTGCCAACTTGTGGCTCTCATTTTGAATAACTAAGTGGTTGTTTGGTTCTAGGCCTAACCATGCCACACTTTGCCATGCAATGTTGCCACACTTGCCTAAGGTTAGTTCTTCAAAATGAGAGCCACAAGTTGGCAAGCCTAAGGGAATCTTGCCACACTTTTTGAGTATATGTGATGTGGGATCCTAGTCTGGCTTGCCTAAGGTGTGGCTTGAACCAAACACCCACTCAAGTTGGTCAAACATGCCTAACCTTAGGTGTGCCAACCTTAGGCTAACTTAGTCTCAAACCAAACAACCCCTAACCTTAGGCAAGTGTGGCAACATTGCATGGCAAAGTGTGGCATGGTTAGGCCTAGAACCAAACAGCCCCCAAGTATGCGTATGGCCAGTCGGTCAACGCACTTCCTCTTGGGACCGGAGTGTGAGCAAACCGATCTCAATTGACGGCAAAATGGCCAACCCGCCTTTCCTTGAGAGAGACAAGGAGCGAGAACACACAGACGGGCTCACACGGAGGCCAAGATATATTCGAGCATGGTTGATCGACATCATCATTACATCTTTGATGTTTTTTAATACTACTATTAGGCTGTCATTTTCTGCCCTTCTCCCAAATAAATGCGTACTTTATCACAGATTAAAATAAAATAAGAGTACAGACGCTCCACCATGCGGTTCTAGCAGTAGTACTACTCGTACTACTAAACCTTGCACTTGGCTCTTCACCTCTTCGTGAAGTCAAACAATGATGGTACTCCAAATGTTGGGTACTACAGTGTATGCCTATGGCAATCTGACACCGAATGAACTGCTGCATGTCCACCGCCCGGGCGTGGGTAGGTTGCATTAGTCAAAAGGCGTAAGCGAGCTTCACCTTGTCCTGCAAGCTTCTCCTCGTTCTGCGAGTCGACGTGACACACCAAAAAGTAGTGCTAGTCCATACTCCCTCCTTTCCGGTTAATATGGCTTAATCCTTTTTGTGGGTAAATGAGAGCGCTTTATTCATATATAAGCATTCTTAGGACGATCAGCCAAGAGACTGGTCACTAGGAAGCGAGGTACCCCGCAAAAAAAGAAGAAGGAAGCGAGGTGTCTCATCAAGCCAGCTCTCGACCACATTCAAAGTGCAGCAAGCACGGTTCGCACAAAGATGCGCCGCAAGATTTGCTGACCTGTTTACCTGCTGAATAACAAAAAAGAGAAAATATTACTGAGCGCTCCTATTTGTAACAGGATATGAGCCAGAATTAAGTGAGAATTGTGGTGTGTGTTCCATGCAATCAACTTCTATTATCACACGCGACAACCCTCGAAGAGAACCAAATGTGTTGAATATTGCTTTATCACATTTTAAAATAAAATAAGAGTGTAGACGCTCCTCCATCCGGTTCCTAGTAGTAGTACTAGTAAACTTTGCGCTTGGCTGTTCGCCTCTTTGGGAAGTCGAACAATAATGGTACTAGTATAGTGTATGCTTCTGGCAATCTGATACCGAATTAACTATTGCATGTCAACCGCTTGAGCGAGGGAGAGCTTGCATTAGTCAAAAGTTTCTCCTTGTCCTGCGAGCCACCTCGCACAAGCTTCTCCCGTCCTGCAAGCTTCTCCTCGTTTGGCAAGTTGACGGGACACAACAAAGTAATGCTAGTCCATACTGCCTCCTTTCCGGTTAATATGGCTTAATTTCAAACGAGATAAATACACTGTCTGTCACTGTATATTTGTAAAAATACGGTCAATGGACTTCATAATACGCTCATTGCGCTCAATATATACATTTTCCAGTGTCTATACGGTCACTAGCTCAACCTGGCTGAGTATGTGTGTGCATGCATGTGTAGTTTGAGCACTTGAGTGTGACCGTGTGTGTTCCGACGTGTGCTCGGACATGCATGCATTAGGGCGTCGCGCGCGTTTTTGCGTCCATGTGTACGTGTGACTGTTGCATCCATGCACGAGGTTGTAGTCCCTCACATTCACATGTTCATAAGTTAATGCTTTGTTAAAATGTTGCATGCAAGGTTTAATCATTCGTTGTTCACGCATGCATTCCTGATATTAATACGTTGGTAAAGACAATTTCTTGAGGAAAATGAGCCCATGAATTGAGTACAAAGGGGTCCAATAAGCCAGGACGGAGGGAGTACTAGTAGTGAACCGGGAGGAGGGAGTAGGTACTAGTAGTACTATGTAGCAATGTGCAGTAAACAAAATTCCTCTTTGCGCATCCTGTCTACGTGTCATGCAAGAAAATAGAGATAAGTACAAGTGAGACTCAGGAATGGTCATACACGTAGGGGGTACGTGTAGGGGCCACTAAGGAGCAGTCAAAACACACAGTAAGTTAGTCGGAAGAAGCAACCATCATTTCACTCTTCAATGACACGTACGCAATATAAAATGGTTGATATGGAGAGAAAAAGAAAACCACTATATATACACTAGCAGGAGCCTAAGCTACAAGCCTGCTTGCTTGGGTTGCTCTCTCCACATGCATAGAACGACGGTGGCCACACCGCTGGTCACATATCCGACCTGATCCCGCCGCTGGGGGAAGGGAATGATGTTCTACGTAGACGCAGTTGACATCGGCGAGGGAGAAAACCCACAGTCGGTGCGTCCCAATCGGGGTCCCCGCGGTATGGGCTGATGCCGTGTCCCAACCGCCCTTCTAGCTACAACCCGACGTCCCAGGTACATCTTCCTTTTCGAGCCGGCTTGCTCCACTACCGCAACTCCCCACGTAGCTCCATCTCCATGTCAATATTTCTCTACTTCTATCGGCTTCTATTTGTCATGAGTTTATGTCTCATGAACTAGCGGCGATACTATTATTCTAATCACACTTCTTCAATATCTTTGCCATCAGGGATGCTCAGCTCGATTTTAGTGGAAGTGCACAAAAGCATCGTATGATCCGAGGGTGCCAGCCGTCTTTCGTTCGATAGGTTCTACCTAGCCAGGAAATTAAATCCCATTTAGGGTTTAAGTCATAGTGACCCCTGATATGTCTCCAACGTATCTACTTTTCCAAACACTTTTGCCCTTGTTTTGGACTCTAACTTGCATAATTTGAATGGAACTAACCCGGACTGACGCTGTTTTCAGCAGAATTGCCATGGTGTTATCTTTGTGCAGAAATAAAAGTTCTTGGAATGACCTGAAAATTAACGGAGAATATTTTTGGAATATATAAAAAATACTGGTGAAAGAATCAAGGCTAGGGGGCCCACACCCTATCCACGAGGGTGGGGGCGCGCCTACCGCCCTGGGCGTACCCCTGCCTCATGGGCCCCCTGACGCTCCACCGACCTCAACTCCAAATCCATATATTCACGTTCAGGGAGAAAAAAATCAAAAAGAAGGATTCATCACGTTTTACGATACGAAGCCACCGCCAAGCCCTAATCTCTCTCGGGAGGGTTGATCCGGAGTCAGTTCGGGGCTCCGGAGAGGGGAATCCGTCGCCATCGTCATCATCAACCTTCCTCCATCACCAATTTCATGATGCTCACCGCCGTGCGTGAGTAATTCCATCGTAGGCTTGCTAGACGGTGATGGATTGTAACATCCCAAATTTTCAATTTGGAATGTTATACATAGATCATCATGCATACCATATTTTCTTGCATTTTGGTCGATCCTAGAAATTTCACGCAACTCAAGGACCTTCGGAGAGAGTTGGAGATTTCGTTATTTTCATATTTGAGAGTTTTCTCAAATTGGAAAAGAGGGTCATTTGATTTATTTATTTCATCTTCAATTATTTTTCCAATATCAAAAATATGAGAGAGGGAATAATATGACTTTCCCAAATTTAGGAAAAATGAAGATCTAATGAATAAATCAAATTTTGGTTTTGCCGGTGTTTGTTTGCTTTTTATTTGGATAGGGAAAAAATGCGCGTTTTCAAAAATTGCATTTTAGGCCTGGAGAAAAGTTCATTTTGTTCGGCTCATTTTTAGGAGTCGAAGAAATTTTACTTTAGAAATTTTGGAGTTCGTTTAGTTAGTTTTCTTTTTGTTTTTCTGCGCGGAACCGATAAAAAAACTCCCGCCAGGCCAGCCGGGCCAAAGGCCCAGCCAGCCGGCCGCCTCCCCAGCGCTGCGCGCCGTGCGCCAGCCGCCCTAGCCGAGTCCTACCAGGACTCTGGCCGGCGCCCCCCCCCTTGCCCCCTTGGCCAAGAAAAGTCCCCCCCTCCCACCTATATATACTCCCCCAACCCCCCTCTCCTCACACCAAAACCCCAAGCCCCTCTCCTCCTAAGCCGCCGCCACCCCTAGCGCCCTAGGCCGCCGCCGCCTTAGCCACCGCCGCCGCCTAAGCCCGCCGCCGCCGCCCCTAGCCGCCGCCTCGCCCGGAGCCCGCCTCCCGAGGTAGCCGCGCCTCTCCTTTCTTTTCCTCGGTTCGGTCTTCTTCTAGAAAATCGTTCCGGTTCTTCTCTTTTTCTTTCCGATTCTTTTCTTCCGGTTTTTCGTTTCGGTTTTCTTCCGAAACCCTAGATCGGTTTTCCGATTCTTTTCGGTTTCTTTTCCGAAAACCCTGGATCGGTTTTCCTTCTTCTTTCGGACCGTTCGTCTCAACGAACGTGATCACCGATTCTTTCCCGGTTAACGAACGTCCGTTCGTTTAACCGTTCTTCTTTTTCTTTTCGTCGGTTTTATTCTGCGATCGTGATCTCAGATCCGATCTTCATTCTAGTCTATCTTCTCGCTCGTTTATCGGAATCAGGTGATTCAAGCGCCTGGAGTTTCGTCTCGAAACCGCCATTCCGTCTAATCAACTTGAAAAAGTTTTGCTACAGTAAAATTTGACCAAGTTTCAACTTGCTAGAGCCGAGTTGTTTTCTTCCGCCGTTTGTTTTCCGTTTCTTTGTTCGATTCTTTCTTTCTTTGCAACCGGAGTTCTTAAGTTGAACTTTCTGGTTCGTTCTCTTGTTCGAGATTTACCTGTGCATTAGATGAGTACTTATTGTGTGCTTGTTGTTTGTCTGCGTTAGATCACCCGGAGTGCGCCGCTTGTTACTTCGAAACCCTAGGTCTCGCAGATCATTAGCAAGGCAAGTAACACTTTGATCATACCTTTTCTACAACCCATGTTTTATTGCATTAGATCAATCCTCTCACATTGCATGATTAGGATCTAATTAAATTGTGGGATGGGAAGTAGATGAGGTAGTACCTATTACCTGTATTATTATGAAACCTTTGGGAGTTACTTCTACGTTTGCTTATTATGCCATGCTATGCTAGTAGACGTGGATTGGGTGAGTGATATCCATGACAGATGTGAGATTGATATTTTAATGGTTTATCTAAGGTGGCTACTTAAACACACATCTGGGGTGGATTGAGGCACCTGATGTCTATCAGGACTTGCCTGTTTTTATTTCGGACCGCCACCCAGGCTCAAAGGGATCATAAGATCATTCATGCTAGTAACTTCCGTGTGCAGCCACAAGCCATTATGGGCTCTGGCATAGTTGACTAAGTCGTGCGAACTCTTACAGGGTAGACTAGCAGATGTAGGGGTTATAGGTGGTACGGTCTACCCGAACGTAAGGTGCTAGCGCTTCTGAAAGACTGTGTCTCGGTCATCCGTCTTCTCAAACACCATGTAGTGCGAGAAACCAAACGGAGGCGATCAAGTATTGTGGGGAAAAGTGCGCAAACCTCTGCAGAGTGTAACAAACTAATCATGATTCGCCGTGTCCCCGGTTATGGACAACTTGAGTATCTAGTACTTGAATATCATGTGAATCTCAACATGTTACTCTAATTAATATTGTTGGGTTTTAATTGTTCACTTAATTGGGATCGGAATGCTATCAACCATTCTCGATGTTTAACAACCACCATGATAGTTAAATAAAATTACTCCTTTGCAGTAGGGAAAAATTGGCTTTACGCAAAACTGTAACCATAGAGCTTTCCACCAGCCATATATGCATGTAGTATAGCTGTTTCATTCCATTACTCTCTATGTGTTACATTGCCAGCATATTCCATGTGCTGACCCGTTTTCGGGCTGCAACTTGTCATGTTGCAGACTTTTCAGACGACGATTAAGGTGCTTTTAGGTTGTGGTTCTATACTCAGTGATGCCGTTGGAGTTGATGGACCCATTTATCTTCCGAGTCTTCCGCTGTTATCGTTATTAGATGGCCTTAAGCCATATTTATTGTAATAAGTTCTCTTTGAGACATCGTTGTAATAAGTGTGTGATTGCAACTCTGCTATAAATCCTTCGAAGTACTGTGTGGTGTCAGCATTACTGATCCAGGGATGACACCCGAGCACAGTAGACTTGATCCATTCGGGTCGGGTCGCCACAGAGATGGTATCAGAGCACACGCTGACTGTAGGACACGACCACTAAGTAAAGCCATAGATCACCATTCTCTTCTCATTTTCTAACTCCTCATCTTTTCTACTCTTTTAGGATGACAAACGCGAAGATTAAGTACGCTCAACCGGATGAAGGCACACCTTTTGGATTTCACTTGAAGGAAGTCACCAAGTACCTGAACATAGGACTACCAAGCTTCACGGGAACCTTCAACGCCACTCTGCCTGAAGAGGAGCGCTGGAAGATTCAAGCCCACGTTCCGGGAAGGACATTCGCGCCAATCACGAAGCACATAGATAGTGTTTTCAATGCACCAACCTGGAGTCTGGGAAGGAGCATGGCAGCTCATATCACCATGGGACGCATTGGAGAAGTTTATCAAGAAGACCTCAAGGACACTATCTACCAGATTTGCGGACGCCGAGATGAACAATGGGAGTTAGTCAGCACCAGGAAGGATAGATCTATTGCATCTTTCATCCAGGAGTTAAACCAGCACATTCGACGCCATGAGAACGAGATGTGCAATGATATGATAGAGTTGAAGAATGCGAAGGCAAGGATCATCGAGCTAGAAGGAGAACTGAAGTCTACACGCAAGGACTACATGGACAAGATCGTAGCTCTAGCAAGACACAATGGCGATCTTAAGCAGGAGATTGAAGAACTCAAGAGGAAGTTAGCATCCAAGGAGGAAGACGAGTACGTCGCATGTCTGGACAACTACATCATCATCGACGACACCGATTCGGATCCAAGTGAACCCGACTTTGAAGACGAAGCTGGAGCAGATATCATGGAGTCTTCCACCGGTTCAAATTTCTAGATGACCACCAAATATTAGTGGCATCCCCCCCTGTAAACATTATAGTCGAGCACTTTTGCGATAGTTTTAGATCGATTGTATGCCCTTGTTTGATTGAATGAAGTGATTTTGTGTGCATTTTGCTCATGTGCATTGGGGTAGTGTTTTCTCTTTAGACCTCCCTCTATTCTTATTTCTTGTCTCTTCTAAACCCTCAGATGCCTCCGAGACGTGACAATGGATTTCCACCGGAGCTCACTCAGTTGATCCAGCAACAGAATCAATTGATGCAGATGTTAGTCCAGAACCAGCAGAACAACAACAACAACCCACCACCACCACCACCACCTGTTGACCACTTAGCCCGTTTCCTTAGGCTGAATCCACCGGTGTTTTCCAGTAGCACCGAGCCAATAGTAGCAGACGATTGGCTCCGCAAGATAGGAAGGGAGTTGACCACTGCAGGATGCACAGATGGTGAGAAAGTGAAGTTTGCCGCACATCAGCTTGATGGACCCGCGGCAGCATGGTGGGAGAATTTCACAGCCACTTACCCAGTTGACACTGTCACATGGGATCAGTTTCAGCAAGCTTTCCGCACTGCCCATGTTTCAGCAGGAGCTATGGCCATAAAGAAGCGTGAGTTTTGCAACTTACGCCAAGGAGGAAGGACAGTTGGCCAGTACGTTGATGACTTCAGTAAGTTAGCACGGTATGCCCCAGATGACGTTTCCACAGATGCAGCTAAGCAGGAGAAGTTTTTGGAAGGACTGAATGATGAACTCAGCATGCAGTTGATGGTAGCAAGTTTTAACAACTACCAGGAGTTGGTAGATCGTGCCATCATGATTGAAGGGAAGCAACAGCAGATTGAGAACCGTAAGAGGAAGTATGGACAGGGGAAGTATAACTCTGGAGCCTAGCAGAAGCCCCGTTTTACCCCTAAACCGGGATTTCAGTTTCAGCATACCCATGGAGGAGGTAGCTCGCACAACCATAATGGCCACAAGAATGGTAATGGGAATGGAGGAAGCAACGACCAGAAACGTACCACCCCATCGACCCCAACCAAGAGAGATCTGAGTCAAGTCACTTGTTTCAAGTGTTCGAAGACCGAACATTATGCCAATGAATGTCCTGAAGGCCAGAATGGAAATGGCAATGGAAGCTCTGGGAAGAAGCCGAACCCTTTCAATAGGGGACAGGTGAACCACGTTAATGTGGAGGAGGTTGAAGATCAGCCTGATGCACTAATTGGTAAGTTTTTGGTTAAGTCATTTACCGCACTCGTTCTTTTCGATACTGGTGCATCGCATTCATACATATCAAGGGGATTTGTAGATAAATATAACCTGCCAACCCAAGCCCTTAGGTCACCCATGTTAGTAAGCTCACCAGGAGCGGAGTTTATGGCTAGACGATGGTGTGATCGGTTACAATTAAGGATTGGTAACTATGTGTTTCCCTCAGACCTAATAGTATTGGAATCTCAAGGATTGGATGCGATATTAGGCATGGATTGGTTATCAAAGTATGAAGGGAACATTGAATGCGCTAGTAAGTCAATTTTGCTTACCACGCTAGAAGGGAGAAGGATCAAGTATGTATCCCGGCATATGCCAAAAAGGACACAAGTAAATTGCCTCACAGGAGTCGTGCAGGAGGAAGTACCAGTGGTGAAGGATTTCCCTGATGTATTTCCTGAGGAATTGCCAGGAATGCCACTGGATAGAGACATTGAGTTTTTGATTGAGTTGTTACCAGGCACAGGCCCAATATCGAAGAGACCGTACCGGATGCCAGCAAAGGATTTGGTAGAAATTAAGAACCAGATTAAGGAGTTATTGGATAAAGGTTACATTCGCCCAAGTTCTTCGCCTTGGGGATCACCCGTACTTCTAGTGGAAAAGAAGGATGGATCATTAAGGATGGTTGTTGATTATCGAGGATTGAATGAAGTAACCATCAAGAATAAGTACCCACTGCCAATGATTAATGATCTGTTTGATCAGTTGCAAGGAGCTAAAGTGTTTTCCAAGATTGATTTGCGATCAGGGTACCATCAGTTGAAGATTCGAGAGCAGGACATACCTAAGACAACATTCACCACAAGATATGGATTGTATGAGTATACCGTTATGTCATTTGGATTGACTAATGCACCTGCCTATTTCATGAACCTGATGAACAAGGTATTTATGGAGTTTTTGGATAAGTTCGTCGTAGTGTTCATTGATGACATTTTGGTTTATTCCAAGAATGAAGAGGAGCATAAGGAACATTTGCGTTTGGTTTTGGAGAAACTCAGAGAACATCAGTTGTATGCCAAATTCAGCAAATGTGAGTTTTGGTTGAAGGAAGTTGGATTCCTCGGACACGTTATATCCGAAGAAGGTATAGCAGTTGACCCAACAAAGGTTGAGACCGTAACCGAATGGGAAGCACCAACGACAGTTGGAGAGATCCGGAGTTTTCTTGGACTCGCAGGATACTACCGGAGATTTATTGAGAACTTTTCAAAGATTGCAAAGCTTATGACTGAATTGTTGAAAAAGGATACTAAGTTCAAATGGACTGAGGAATGTGAGGCTAGTTTCCAGGAGTTAAAGAAACGTTTGGTTACCTCACCAGTATTGATTTTGCCAGATCAGACCAAGGATTATGAGGTGTACTGCGACGCTTCACGTCGAGGACTTGGAGCAGTGCTTATGCAGGAAGGAAGAGTTGTTTCGTATGCTTCACAACAACTGAAGCCTCATGAGTTGAATTATGCCACGCATGATTTGGAGTTAGCAGCCGTAATGCATGCATTGAAGATGTGGAGACATTTCCTCATTGGAAATCATTGTGAGGTGTACACGGATCACAAGAGTTTGAAGTACATTTTCACGCAGAAGGAGATGAATCTTAGACAAAGGAGATGGTTGGAGCTCATCAAGGATTATGACATGAGATTGCATTACCATCCCGGAAAAGCTAATGTAGTAGCTGACGCATTAAGCCGTAAGAGCCATGTCAATACTTTAATGATAGGAGAAATACCCAAAGAGTTAGCAGAAAACCTTCGTGAGCTATGTTTGGAAATAGTTCCAAGAGGCTATGTAGCAGCATTGGAGATTCAGTCAACATTGATGGATAAAATCAGAGAAGCTCAGAAATCTGACAAGAGGATTGCCGCTATAAAAGAGAAAATGAGCAAAGGAAAAGCAAAGGGATTTCGTGAGGATGAGCACGATACCCTATGGTTTGAGGACCGTGTTTATGTGCCAAATGACCCGGAGATCAGGAAGTTGATTCTGCAAGAGGCACATGATTCACCGTATTCGATTCACCCAGGGAATACCAAGATGTATTTGGATTTGAAGGAAACATTCTGGTGGACCGGAATGAAGAAGGATATTGCAGCATATGTAGCAGTTTGTGACGTATGTCAGAGAGTAAAGGCAGAGCATTAGAAGCCAGCCGGATTGTTACAACCATTGCCGATACCCGAATGGAAGTGGGATAAGATAGGCATGGATTTTATCACAGGACTCCCCAGGACGAAGGCAGGCTATGACTCGATATGGGTAGTAGTTGATCGTTTGACGAAGGTAGCACATTTTATTCCAGTTAAGACCACTTACACTAGTGCTAAGTTGGCGAAGATATACATGACTAGGATCATTTGTTTGCATGGAGTTCCGAGGAGTATCATATCAGATAGAGGAACCCAATTTACCTCAAAGTTTTGGAATCAGTTGCATGAAACTTTGGGAACCAGACTAGAGTTCAGCACAGCTTTTCACCCACAGACGGATGGACAGACTGAGAGAGTCAATCAGGTTTTGGAAGATATGCTGAGAGCTTGTGCCCTAGATTATGGATCTAGCTGGGACGATAACTTGCCGTATGCGGAGTTTTCTTATAACAACAGTTACCAAACCAGTTTGAAGATGGCACCTTTCGAAGATTTATACGGAAGGAGGTGCAGGACACCGTTGTCATGGGACGAAGTTGGAGACCGTCAATTCTTTGGACCAGATTTGATTAAGGAGTCTGAACGGAAAGTTAAGTTGATTCGCGATAGGCTCAAGGTAGCCCAGTCCAGGCAGAAGAGCTACGCAGATTCTAAACGCAAGGAGACAGTTTACAAAACTGGAGACAGAGTTTATCTTCGAGTATCCCCACTTCGAGGAGTTAAGCGCTTTGGAGTTAAGGGAAAGTTAGCACCGCGTTTCGTTGGACCATATAAAATCTTGCAACGTATGGGAGAAGTCGCTTATAAGTTGGAATTACCAGAGGGACTGTCAGGAGTTCATGATGTATTCCATGTTTCTCAGCTGAAGAAATGTCACGCCGAGATGGCGGAGGTACCGCTTGAAGCGATTCAGTTGAAGGATGAGCTAACATATGAGGAGAAACCAGTCAAGATTCTCGATTATGCCAGCAGAGTCACTTGCAGCAAGGTTATCAAGTTTTGAAAAGTTCAGTGGAACCACCACTCAGAGGATGAAGCCACCTGGGAGAGAGAAGAAGATTTGCTCAAGGACCACCCTCACCTATTTTCTAGCCAACCCGAATCTCGAGGGCGAGATTCATCTTAAGGGGGGTAGGTTTGTAACATCCCAAATTTTCAATTTGGAATGTTATACATAGATCATCATGCATACCATATTTTCTTGCATTTTGGTCGATCCTAGAAATTTCACACAACTCAAGGACCTTCGGAGAGAGTTGGAGATTTCGTTATTTTCATATTTGAGAGTTTCTTCAATTTGGAAAAGAGGGTCATTTGATTTATTTATTTCATCTTCAATTATTTTTCCAATATCAAAAATATGAGAGAGGGAATAATATGACTTTCCCAAATTTAGGAAAAATGAAGATCTAATGAATAAATCAAATTTTGGTTTTGCCGGTGTTTGTTTGCTTTTTATTTGGATAGGGAAAAATGCGCGTTTTCAAAAATTGCATTTTAGGCCCGGAGAAAAGTTCATTTTGTTCGGCTCATTTTTAGGAGTCGGAGAAATTTTACTTTAGAAATTTTGGAGTTCGTTTAGTTAGTTTTCTTTTTGTTTTTCTGCGCGGAACCGATAAAAAAAACTCAGGCCCAGCCAGCCGGCCGCCTCCCCAGAGCTGCGCGCCGTGCGCCAGCCGCCCTAGCCGAGTCCTACCAGGACTCTGGCCGGCGCCCCCCCTTGCCCCCTTGGCCAAGCAAAGTCCCCCCTCCCACCTATATATACTCCCCCAACCCCCCTCTCCTCACACCAAAACCCCAAGCCCCGCTCCTCCTAAGCCGCCGCCACCCCTAGCGCCCTAGGCCGCCGCCGCCTTAGCCACCGCCGCCGCCTAAGCTCGCCACCGCCGCCCCTAGCCGCCGCCTCGCCCGGAGCCCGCCTCCCGAGGTAGCCGCGCCTCTCCTTTCTTTTCCTCGGTTCGGTTTTCTTCTAGAAAATCGTTCCGGTTCTTCTCTTTTTCTTTCCGATTCTTTTCTTCCGGTTTTTCGTTTCGGTTTTCTTCCGAAACCCTAGATCGGTTTTCCGATTCTTTTCGGTTTCTTTTTCTTTTCGTTGGTTTTATTCCGCGATCGTGATCTCAGATCCGATCTTCGTTCTAGTCTATCTTCTCGCTCGTTTATCGGAATCAGGTGACTCAAGCGCCTGGAGTTTCGTCTCGAAACCGCCGTTCTATCTAATAAACTTGAACAAGCTTTTGCTACAGTAAAATTTGACCAAGTTTCAACTTGCTAGAGCCGAGTTGTTTTGTTCCGCCATTTGTTTTCCATTTCTTTGTTCGGTTCTTTCTTTCTTTGCAACCGGAGTTCTTAAGTTGAACTTTCTGGTTCGTTCTCTTGTTCGAGCTTTACCTGTGCATTAGCTGAGTACTTATTGTGTGCTTGTTGTTTGTCTGCGTTAGATCACCCGGAGTGCGCCGCTTGATACTTCGAAACCCTAGGTCTCGCGGATCATCAGCAAGGCAAGTAAAACTTTGATCATACCTTTTCTACAACCCATGTTTTATTGCATTAGATCAATCCTCTCACATTGCATGATTAGGATCTAGGAAGTAGATGAGGTAGTACCTATTACCTGTATTATTATGAAACCTTTGGGAGTTACTTCTACGTTTGCTTATTATGCCATGCTATGCTAGTAGACGTGGATTGGGTGAGTGATATCCATGACAGATGTGAGAATGATATTTTAATGGTTTATCTAAGGTGGCTACTTAAACACACATCTGGGTGGATTGAGGCACCTGATGTCTATCAGGACTTGCCTGTTTTTATTTCGGACCGCCACCCAGGCTCAAAGGGATCATAAGATCATTCATGCTAGTAACTTCCGTGTGCAGCCACAAGCCATTATGGGCTCTGGCATAGTTGACTAAGTCGTGCGAACTCTTACAGGGTAGACTAGCAGATGTAGGGGTTATAGGTGGTACGGTCTACCTGAACGTAAGGTGCTAGCGCTTCTGAAAGACTGTGTCTCGGTCATCCGTATTCTCAAACACCATGTAGTGCGAGAAACCAAACGGAGGCGATCAAGTATTGTGGGGAAAAGTGCGCAAACCTCTGCAGAGTGTAACAAACTAATCATGATTAGCCGTGTCCCCGGTTATGGACAACTTGAGTATCTAGTACTTGAATATCATGTGAATCTCAACATGTTACTCTAATTAATATTGTTGGGTTTTAATTGTTCACTTAATTGGGATCAGAATGCTGTCAACCATTCTCGATGTTTAACAACCACCATGATAGTTAAATAAAATTATTCCTTTGCAGTAGGGAAAAATTGGCTTTACGCAAAACTGTAACCATAGAGCTTTCCACCAGCCATATATGCATGTAGTATAGCTGTTTCATTCCATTACTCTCTATGTGTTACATTGCCAGCATATTCCATGTGCTGACCCGTTTTCGGGCTGCAACTTCTCATGTTGCAGACTTTTCAGACGACGATTAAGGTGCTTTTAGGTCGTGGTTCTATACTCAGTGATGCCGTTGGAGTTGATGGACCCATTTATCTTCCGAGTCTTCCGCTGTTATCGTTATTAGATGGCCTTAAGCCATATTTATTGTAATAAGTTCTCTTTGAGACATTGTTGTAATAAGTGTGTGATTGCAACTCTGCTATAAATCCTTCGAAGTACTGTGTGGTGTCAGCATTACTGATCCAGGGATGACACCCGAGCACAGTAGACTTGATCCATTCGGGTCGGGTCGCCACATGGATTGGATGAGATTTATCATGTAATCGAGTTAGTTTTGTTAGGGTTTGATCCCTAGTATCCATTATGTTCTGAGATTGATGTTGCTAGGACTTTGCTATGCTTAATGCTTGTCACTAGGGCCCGAGTGCCATGATTTCAGATTTGAACCTATTATGTTTTCATGAATATATGTGAGTTCTTGATCCTATCTTGCAAGTCTATTGTCAACTATTATGTGTTATGATCCATTAACCCCGAAGTGACAATAATCGGGATACTTACCAGTGATGACCGTAGTTTGAGGAATTCATGTATTCACTAAGTGTTAATGCTTTGGTCCGGTACTCTATTAAAAGGAGGCCTTAATATCCCTTAGTTTCCAATAGGACCCTGCTGCCACGGGAGGGTAGGACAAAAGATGGCATGTAAGTTCTTTTCCATAAGCATGTATGACTATATTCAGAATACACGCCTACATTACATTGAGGAACTAAAGCTAGTTCTATGTCACCCTATGTTATAACCATTGCATGAGGAATCGTATCTAACATAATTATCCATCACCGATCCATTGCCTACGAGCTTTTCGCATATTGTTCTTCGCCTATTTACTTTTCCGTTGCCACTGTTACAATCACTACAAAACCAATACTGTTACTTTTACCACCATTACCGCTACTATCATATTACTTTGCTACTAAATACTTTGCTACAGATATTAAGTCTTTCAGGTGCGGTCGAATTGACAACTCAACTGTTAATACTTGAGAATATTTGTTGGCTCCCCTTGTGTCGAATCAATAAATTTGGGTTGAATACTCTACCCTCGAAAACTGTTGCGATCCCCTATACTTGTGGGTTATCAAGACTATTTTCTGGCGCCGTTGCCGGGGAGCATAGCTCTATTCTTTGAGTCACTTGGGATTTATATCTGCTGATCACTATGAAGAACTTGAAAGATAAAAGAACCAAGATTTTTCCCTCAACTACGAGGGGAGGTAAGGAACTGTCATCTAGCTCTGCACTTGATTCACCTTCTGTTTTGAGTAATTTTGCGACACCTACACTTGCTATTCATTCTGATATGTCGCATGTTATTGATGATGCCACTTCTGCTTTGCATGATGCTTATGATGAAACTACTTCTATGCTTGATAATACTTTGCCACTAGGTGAATTTCTTGATGAACAACTTGCTAGGGTTAGAGAGAATGAAATTATTGAAACTGATAATATTGATGAAAGTGATGATGAAGATTCTCCCCCTAGATATGAATTGCCTGTTATGCCTGAGGGTTATGTTATGGATGAAGAAACTGCTAGAGACTTTTTAGCTTGCAATGATATGTCTGATCTTAAGAAATTATTAGCTAAGCTTAAAGAAAAATCCTTGAATGCTAGAATGAAATATGACCCTGCTTTTGCTACTTCACCTATCAATATTTCCGATAAGAATTATGATTTCCCTGTCGATCCTGATTTAATTACTTTGGTTGAATCTGATCCTTTTTATGGCTATGAATCTGAAACTGTTGTGGCACATCTTACTAAATTAAATGATATAACCACCCTGTTTACTCATGATGAGAAAACACGCTATTACTTTATCCTTAAGTTATTTCCGTTCTCATTAAAGGGTGATGCTAAAACATGGTTTAATTCTCTTGATCCTGGTTGTGTGCATAGTCCCCAGGATATGATTTATTACTTCTCTGCTAAATATTTCCCCGCTCATAAGAAACAAGTTGCTTTAAGGGAAATATATAATTTGTGCAAATTGAAGAAGAGAGTCTCCTACAAGCTTGGGTGAGGCTTCTACAATTACTTAATGCTTTGCCTGATCATCCTCTCAAGAAAAATGAAATACTTGATATCTTTTATAATGGAGTAACCGATGCTTCCAGAGACCACCTGGATAGTTGTGCTGGTTGTGTTTTCAGGGAAAGAATGGTTGATCAAGCTGAATTGCTATTGAATAATATGTTGAGTAATGAAAATGTTTGGAAACTTCCTGAACCAACTCCTAAGCCAACTCCGAAGAAAAGGGGTATTCTATTTCTGAGTCCTGAAGATATGCAAGAGGCAAAGAAATCTATGAAAGAAAAGGGTATTAAAGCTGAAGATGTTAAGAATTTACCACCTATTGAAGAAATACATGGTCTTGATAACCCAACACAGGTATTAAAGATAAATTCTCTCTATAGATTTGATGAAGGTGATATGCCTCGTAATAAGTCTGCTAGCCAATGCTTAGATGAGTTTGATAATTTTATTGTTAAACAGGAAAACTTCAATGCTTATGTTGGTAGACAATTGAAACGCAATGCTTATATGATTTAACACTTGAGTGATTATATGTCTAGAGTTAAAGGTGAACTTAAACTTATTAGTAAACATGCTTCTATGGTTACCACTCAAGTAGAACAAGTACTTAAGGCTCAGAATGATTTGCTCAATGAATTAAATAATAAGGAAAATGATAATGATGTTAGAGTTATGACTAGAGGGGGTAAAATGACTCAGGAACCTTTGTATCCTGAGGGCCACCCTAAGAGAATTGAGCAAGATTCTCAGAGAACTAATGTTGATGCACCTAGTTCTTCTAAGAAGAAGAAAAAGAAAAATGATAGGACTTTGCATGCTTTTAGTGAACCTTCTATTGACACACCTAAGAATCCCAATGATATTTCTATTTCTAATGCTGAAACACAATCTGGTAATGAACATGAACCTAGTGATAATGTTAATGATGATGTTCGTGTTGATGCTCAACCTAGCAATGATAATGATGTAGAGATTGAACCTGCTATTGATCTTGATAACCCACAATCAAAGAATCAAAGTTATGATAAGAGAGACTTTGTTGCTAGGAAGCACGGTAAAGAAAGAGAACCATGGGTTCAGAAACCCATGCCTTTTCCTCCTAAAACATCCAAGAAAAAGGATGATGAGGATTTTGAGCGCTTTGCTGAAATGATTAGACCTAACTTTTTGCGTATGCGTTTGACTGATATGCTTAAAATGAATCCTTATGCTAAGTACATGAAGGATATGTACTAATAAAAGAAGCATACCGGAAGCTGAAATTTCCACCATGCTTGCTAATTACACTTTTAAAGGTGGAATACCAAAGAAACTTGGAGATCCAGGAGTACCAACTATACCATGATCCATTAAAAGAAACTATGTTGAAACTGCTTTATGTGATCTTGGATCCGGTGTTAGTGTCATGCCTCTCTCTTTATATTGTAGACTTGATTTGAATAAGTTGACACCTACTGAAATATCTTTGCAAATGGCTAATAAATCAACTGCTATATATACCTGTCGGTATTTGTGAGGATGTGTCTGTTGTGGTTGCAAACGTTACTATTTTAACGAACTTTGTTATTCTTGATATTCCCGAGGACGATAGTATGTCGATTATCCTTGGTAGACCCTTTTTGAATACTGCAGGGGCTGTTATTGATTGCAACAAAAGCAATGTCACTTTTCATGTTAATGGTAATGAGCATACGGTACACTTCTCGAGGAAACAACCTCAAGTCCATAGTATCAATTCTATTGGAAAAATTTCAACAATTATTATTGGAGGTTTTAAATTTCCTCTTCCTACTGTCAAGAAGAAATATGATATTCTTATTGTTGGGGATGTGCATAACAAGTTGAGGTAACCTAGTGTTATTCGAAATTTCTCTGGTTTCATGCAATTTGGAATGATTTTGTTAACAAGACTTGATCAACCTTGTTAGTGGGTTCCTTTTGATGAGCATGAGATGGATGAAGTTAGAAAGCACAACTCTCTGTACCCTCCTTTTACTTTATGTTATTTAGTTTAAATAAAGTAAAAATAGTATTTTCTGTCTGTTTTCTGAATTATCCTTGCAATAAAAAATACCCCAAAAATAAAAGTTCATCAAATTCCCTAAAAATTTAATATGATTTTTTCAAGAATATTTAAGAATTATTGGCACTAAGAACACACCAGGGGGACCCACCATGTGCCCACGAGGGTGGAGGGCGCGCCCTACCCCCTCGGCGCGCCACCTGCCTCGTGGACCCCACGTGGGTCCCCTCCACTTATTCTTACACCCACACACTTCGTCTTCCTCCAGAAAAAATCAGCCACTAGCTCAAACCCGTCTTCTAGCTCATCTTGCTGCCATTTTCGATCTCCTTGCTCAAAGCTCCATTCACAAAACTGCTTTTGGGGATTGTTCTTCGGTATGTGACTCCTCCAATGGTACAATTAGTTTTTGTTCTAGTGCTTTATTTATTTCAAATTTTTGTTGCTTAGATGACCCTGTTGTTGAGCTTTCATGTCAAATTTATGTGGTCAAAAGTAGTTTTAATGCATGATATAGCCTCTAGGCACTTGTAGGAGTAGTTGCTATCAATCTTGTTGAGTTTGGTTCACTTTTATTTTAAGTTACTAAAAATTTCAGAAATTTTCAGAAAAAGATGAAGAGATTTTTTAGGGGCTCATCGAGCCGAAGCTCGAAGGATAAGCAAAGTGAAGAGAATAAGAAGCCCAAGTATAATCTCCCTCGTACTGCGGAGGTTCGGCCGTGTGAATGGCCTTGTGATGAGTTCTTGAGAGAACCCGAGATTTATGAAGATTTTTATTATTTGGCTGAGAATGCAGGCCTCGCCAACTTCCTCCACGACCAACTCGAACAGTATCTCCTAATCACTAATATTTTTGTGCAAAATTTTCATTTCCATGCTAGGAGGTCGCCACCTTCTATGGACTTTTATTTGTATGATGAGTATAAGGAGATGTCACTTTACGACTTTTGTGGGGTTTGCAAGTTGCCCTTTGTCGGTGTCGAAACCGGCGGATCTCGTGTAGGGGGTCCCGAACTGTGCGTCTAGGCCGGATGGTAACATGAGGCAAGGGACACGAAGTTTTACCCAGGTTCGGGCCCTCTTGATGGAGGTAAAACCCTACGTCCTGCTTGATTAATATTGATGATATGGGTAGTACAAGAGTAGATCTACCACGAGATCGGAGAGGCTAAACCCTAGAAGCTAGCCTATGGTATGATTGTTGTTCTGTATGTTGTCCTACTGACTAAAACCCTCCGGTTTATATAGACACCGGATAGGGTTAGGGTTACACAAAGTCGGTTACAATGGTAGGAGATCTACATATCCGTATCGCCAAGCTTGCCTTCCACGCCAAGGAAAGTCCCTTCCGGACACGGGACGAAGTCTTCAATCTTGTATCTTCATAGTCCAGGAGTCCGGCTGAAGGTATAGTCTGGCTATCTGGACACCCCCTAATCCAGGACTCCCTCAGTAGCCCCTGAACCAGGCTTCAATGACGACGAGTCCGGCGCACAGATTGTCTTCGGCATTGCAAGGCGGGTTCCTCCTCCAAGTACTTCATAGAAGATTTTGAACACGAAGATAGTGTCTGGCTCTGCAAAATAAGTTTCCACATATTGCCATAGAGAGAATAATATTTACACAAATCTAATCTGCTGACGTATTCCATAGTGTGACATCGCACCACGGCCAAGCCTTTATTCGAATCGTTTTATTGTCCCACCTCAGCATGTCATGCGAGGCGGTTTCCTTGGCATGTCTTGTTAAAGCAGAGATCGTGTCCCCTTATTCCGGTATTCTCATCAACACGGGCGTGGGTAACCCAACCGCACCATTGATTACGACGCTTGGGAGATAAGCGAGTTTTACCAGGCTGGTGGGGACGCATAGCCGCGTCCACCCATATAAGGGGATAAGGATCCACCTTTTCACCTACGCCTTCTTCCTCCTTTGCCTATCCATTTTCGCGCACCCGAGCTCCAGTGCCCAAGTCCGCATTCCCCACCTCAACCTTCTCCAGCCATGTCCGGAGCGGGAGGCAAGTGGGTGGTCTCCTCCATTACGGAGGGACACATCAAAAGACTAAGGAAGGCCGGATATTTGTCTAATGACATTGCGCACCGGCTTCCCGAAGAGGGGCAGCTCCTCCCCACCCTAGGCCCCATAAGAGGGTGGTGTTCCTCCTCCATTTCTTCTGTGGACCGGGCTTCCCTCTCCACCCATTTGTCCGGGGTCTCATGTTCTACTATGTCCTGGATTTCCACGATCTGGCCCCGAACTTTGTCCTCAACATCTCGGTGTTTATCGTCGTGTGCGAGGCTTTCCTTCGCATCCGCCCCCATTTCGGCCTATGGCTCAAGACTTTCAATGTCAAGCCGAAGGTGGTGCGTGGCAACCAGGCGGAGTGCGGAGGCGCCATGGTGGGCAAGATGCCCAACGTCTTATGGCTCGATGGCTCCTTTGTGGAGACCCTGAAGGGGTGGCAATTGGGGTGGTTTTACATCACCGAGCCGCGCGATCCTGAGTGGGTCGCAGCCCCGGAGTTCCGGTCCGGACCCCCAACGCGGCTCACGTCCTGGAAAGAGACAGGCCTGTCGTGGGGCAGCAAAAGAGAGGTGACTGGACTGCAAACATGCATCCAATCTCTGGTGGACAAGCAGCTCAAGCTCATCAACGTAGTCCAGGTTATGCTTATCCGACGGATCCTCCCGTGTCAACAACGGGCCTTCAATCTGTGGGAGTTCAACCCGGCACAACACCAAACTCTGAGCAGGCTCTTCGACACGACATACGAAGATGTATGGAAGGTGCTTTTCAAATGCGCCGAGGCTCCCGCATCCGCTACCGAGGATCGCGGATTCAGCACGCAGCGTCACGCTAGCGCGGTAAGTTGTTTGTACCTTTTACAGGGTATTAGTTTTTGATAGTTTAACTCTGTGCGGGATCTAAGCTCCCTTACCTTTGACAGGATTGGCAGGCGAAGTCCGGACAGATCGACTGTCCGGCTCCTTTGCCCGAAGACCCAGCCGATGCTCGCTTGGCGAAGCTGCTGGTTCCGGCACCCTATGTGGTGCCGGAGAGGAAGGCCAAGAAAAAGGCCACGGGGACTCGAAAGAGTGCCCGGCGCCTGGATGTGTCGGATTCATCATCCAACGACTCCAAGACGCACTCCTCCCATGAAGACGAGGAGGAGGAAGAAGAGACCTCTCCCCCTCCAGCGGGGGAAGGGAAGAAAAGGAAGGCCGCCCCAACTGGGGAGGCCGAAGGGTCCAAGAAGGGGAAAACCCTTCCTCCGGACTACTCCACCAACGCCGACGACGGCAAAGAGGAGTGGCCGCTCAGGGCCAAGCCCCTGGCGAAATCGTAAGTATATGAATACCAGAGTAATTCGTAGTATTCCTTTATTGTACAGCTTTCCCTTATGTCGAATATGTCTATGCAGCCCACCCAAAGACCGGCTCGACGCGTCGTCGAGCGATTCACTAGACTCGTCGGATGTGAATTTGCTTCCGACGGCTTCCTCCCCCCGCCCTACGGATGACGCCGAAGTGTTGTCCCAACAGGTTCCAAGCTAGGAGGAGGTGGTCTTGGAGGCGCCGCAAGGAGACCTCCTGGACTCCAGGAGTAAAGGGGATAAAACCCCCCAGGGCTCCAAGTCCGGCTCTAGGCCGGACACCGCTCCGGAACCTTCAAAGGTTCCAGAGTCCAGCGGGCGACCTCTTTCCAAGAGGAGCAAGCCCTCCGTGCCGGTGACCCCCGTCCAACCGGAGGCGCCGGACAGTCTGTTGGAGGCGCTCAAAGGCGCCTCCATCGACGAGGAGCACCGCACCATTATGTGTGCGGTGGTCCAGAAGGTTCAGTCCGCCAAGAATGGACTGACTGAAGCTTGTGCTAGCCTTTTAACAGGCTTTGAGGTAAGTAAACAATGTGTAAATAAAATTACCACATAGACAATAGCCCCTGATGCTCTGTTTGGCTTTCGGGAAGAAAAGCCGAATAGAGGATCAAATAAAATTCGCAGGAGTCTAACAAAAAGGAGTCAATATGCGTATGCATGCTTCTTTGCTGGCGTCCGCCGCACTGACTGTGGAAGTGGACACGCTAAAGCAGAACCTCGAGCAGTCTGAGAAAGAGCTCGGGCGTGCCAAGAAGTAGCTCGAGGACAAGGAAGGTAAGAAATACCTTGTTTAAATATATATAAAAAAGTGCAATTCCAAAAAATGACAGGATTATCGTGGCTATTGTAGAGGCCACGTCTGAGGTTGCGAACCTTAAGCAAGCGCTGCTCGAGGCCGAGAAGAGGGCGGCCCCAGAGCGCACCGAGCGGGAGAAGTATGAGGCCGAGGTTGGCAAGGTGCGGCAAGAGCTCCAGGCTCTCATGGAAAAACATGAGAGTTTGGAGCTTGACTCAAAGACGCGAGCGTCCGAGCTCGCAGTGGCTATTGAAAATGCCAATTCTGCCAAGGCCGAATCCCAGAAGATCCTCCAGGAGTTGGATGAGGTGAAAAAGATAACAGTGGGTAAGGCATTCTTTATGCAAAGCAAACACATAAACGTGAGTTACTTGTTACTTACCCGAATCCGGAGCTCTCCAGGAGCGTTCGCAGATCCTCCCCGTAGCATGTCCGATGCCGCCGCATTCTATCGAGCTGAGGAGGGCAGCTCGACAGAGAAGGTGTTCTGGTCTCAGTATGCTGAGGCCAGACACCCCGTGCCCCTGAGCGACCAGCTGAAGCAACTGGTCCAGCTCCATAAGGCGGCCGAACATGCCATGAAGGGCCTCATAGTTTGGCTGTGGCCTGGAGAGGCTCTGCCTGGGAGCTATTTCGGGCTGGTGCGGCGGCTGGTGGGGGCCTGTCCAAGGCTCGAAGTCATCAAGCGCTCCGTCTGCATTGAAGGTGCCCATAGGGCCCTTGCCCGTGCTAAGGTGCACTAGGGCAAGCTGGATGCTAAGAAGCTTGTGAAGGACGGGCCACCGCCGGGGAAAGAGCATCGCAAGCCCGAGAATTATTATAAGGATGTTCTGAAGGGTGCACGCCTTATGGCGGATGAATGTTCCAGGGATGTAATTTTTGAGTAAAACTCGCTCGTTTTGTCCTGTGCGCTGAAAACTTGTTCATATGCGCTAAGCAATGCTGTTGGAATTTAAAATATTACCTTCTGTGCGGCTGTTCATCAATTCTGAGAGATGGCGAGTCATCGGCTTCTGCCCCCGTGCCGCTAGTGCCGGGGTGTTCGGGGATAAACCTGAGCGCTTTTTCCCCCATGTTTGGATCCTTCGAGGGAGGCGCTCAGCACAACGAATAAGGCAATCAGACTATAATGCTTGAACACTCTCACTTAGCCATAGAATTCTATAATTTTAAATTTCGGCGAAGCCCCTGGTATTCGGAAGACCGAGTTCGGGGCGCTATCCACGCCTTGGCCGGACAGAGCTGACCCCTCTCTCTAAGCGGCATAAGTCTTTAGGGACTCGAAAAAACCTCTCGAACAGCGACCAACTCTCGCTTCATCATGACAGTCAGTTTTAGCTTTCTCTACTGTGGTGCTCGACCCAGCTCAACTGGGGCACAATCGCAGTAGTTCTCCTAGTGCTACCTTACCCGATATAGCGGAACGTAAGGCACCAAAACATAGGAGCCGGGCAAACCCAACTATTGACCCAAGACATGATTCGGAGCCGATGCATATAATGCTATAAGTTCGGGGTGTCGTACTTGTTAAAGTGTTCGGACTTCTCACACCATATTGAGGGGTACTAAAGCCCCTGGCGTATTTTGGATGTACCAAAGTGTACGGGTGCGACATGTCGTTAAGGAACATATATATTTGTAAAAAAAGGTAATGCAAAAATAGATGAAAGCTATGCATTGTTTTAATAGAAAGGGCTGAGATCAAAGCAGAACGATACAAATAATGCGATAAGAAAAAGGTTGGACTATTTAACATGTCCATTCCAGGGGCAGGCTGTAGAATGGTATGCGAAACAGGTATACTGCTCGTGATAGAGACCGCCTGGGAGTTCCGTAATGCACCATGGCTTGTCTGCTTCCCTGGTTCTTGCATCGTTTGTGCGGCAATTGAACCACCGAACAGGCCTTCCGAAGAATGGAGTCCTGCAAATAAGAGAAAATTAAAAAATCGGCAGCCCTTGGTGCGGTTTAAGCCGTGTTTCGGGCGTGGCATGATGGTGCCCCTCCCCCTATACCCATGGTATTTCTAGAGCGTAGTTATGTACGAGAAGCACTGGTGTCGCATTTTTGCGAGGGCTGGGGTTGGGGCCGCATTGCTACGCCTGCTCGAAACATGCCAGACAATCTTGTTGTAGGTTATTCCGGGCGCGCTTGACGGTGTCCGGACGTTTAATGGCCGGACTGGAGAACTGCCTGGAGAGGCTGCTTTATACTTCCGCTGCAAGGGCCACCGTGTGCTCCTCCATTTGGAGGGAGCGTTCGGTGTTTCCATTGACCGTAATTACTCCTCGAGGGCCTGGCATCTTGAGTTTAAGGTATGCGTAGTGCGGTACCGCATTGAACTTGGCAAATGCGGTTCGCCCGAGCAGTGCGTGATAGCCACTGCGGAATGGGACTATGTCGAAGATTAACTCCTCGCTTCGGAAATTATCCGGACATCCGAAGACCACTTCAAGTGTGACTGAGCCTGTACAGTTGGCCTCTACACCTGGTATTACGCCTTTAAAGGTCGTTTTGGAGGGCTTAATCCTCGAGGGATCTATGCCCATTTTCCGCACTGTATCCTGGTAAAGCAGGTTCAGGCTACTGCCGCCGTCCATAAGGACTCTAGTGAGGTGAAATACGTCAATAATTGGGTCTAGAACCAATGCGGTGAATCCGCCATGACGGGTGCTAGTCGGATGGTCCCTTCGATCAAAGGTGATCGGGCAGGAGGACCATGGGTTGAACTTTGGGGCGACTGGCTCTACCGCATATACGTCCCTTAACGCGCGCTTCCGCTCCCTCTTGGGGATGTGGGTTGCGTATATCATGTTCATCGTCCGCACTTGTGGGGGAAAACACTTCTGTCCACTGTTGTTCGGTGGCCGAGGCTCTTCGTCATCATCGCTATGCAGCCCCTTGTCTTTATTGTCGGCATTTAACTTGCCTGCCTGCTTGAACACCCAACAATCCCTGTTGGTGTGATTGGCCGGCTTTTCGGGGGTGCCATGTATCTGGCACAAGCGGTCGAGTATTCGGTCCAAACTGGACGACCCCCTAGGATTTCTTTTGAATGGATTTTTCCGCTGACCGGATTTATAGCCTCTGAATCCGGCATTAACTGCCGTATCCTCAGCATTGTCGCCGTTAATGCGGTGCTTCTGCTTGTTGCGACGCGACCTGCCACTACTGTCCCTGGTATCCGAATTACCAGGGTTCTTGGTCATATTGTTGCTACGAGCAAGCCAGCTGTCTTCTCCCGCGCAAAAGCGGGTCATGAGTGTCGTGAGTGCTGCCATAGATTTCGGCTTTTCCTGTCCAAGGTGCCGGGCAAGCCACTCGTCACGGATATTGTGCTTGAAGGCTGCTAGGGCCTCTGCGTCCGGACAGTCCACTATTTGATTTTTCTTTGTTAGGAACCGTGTCCAGAATTGCCTGGCCGATTCCTCTAGCTGCTGAATTACGTGGCTTAGGTCATCGGCGTCTGGTGGTCGCACATAAGTGCCCTGGAAATTGTCGAGGAATGTGGCTTCCAGGTCCTCCCAACAACTGATTGATCCTGTTGGCAAGCTGTTAAGCCAATGCCGAGCTGCTCCTTTAAGCTTGAGTGGGAGGTATTTGATGGCATGGAGATCATCGCCGCAAGCCATGTGGATATGAAGGAGATAATCCTCGATCCATACTGCAGGATCTGTTGTGCCATTGTATGATTCGATGTTTACGGGTTTGAAACCCTCTGGGATTTGATGATCCATTACTTTGTCTGTGAAGCATAGTGGGTGTGCGGTGCCTCTGTACTGGACTATATCACGACGTAGCTCCGATGAGCTTTGTCTACTGTGTTCGGCCCTACCGGATTTGTGTCCGGCGTGACGGTTATCGTCTCGAGTTGTGGGGCGCCCACGCGATCCGTAGATCGATCTGGTTTGCCTTGACTTGTCCTCCAACATATCTCGCAGGTCTAGCGCATTTTCCCGTGCCTTGGTACGGGTGCGGCTTGAGTGGAGGGCCGAAAGGCCTCTCTGTCGCGGCCACGAGGTGGCCGGCCGGCCGTATCAAGTGCTGGTGATGTAGGTTTAAGTGCTTCCTCCTCTAATCGGGGTAGCAACCTGCGCTTTGGGTAGCTCTTGGAGGGGCGTTCGAGTTTATGCTCTTCGGCCGCAAGGACTTTAGTCCATCTATCGACTAGCAAATCTTGATCAACTCTAAGTTGTTGTTGTTTTTTCTTGAGGCTTCTTGCCGTGGCCATAAGCCTGCGTTGAAAACGCTCTTGCTCGATGGGATCCTCTGGCACGACTGTCGGATCACGGGTTCCGGCAGACCCTTAAGGTTCGAACACTGGGGTGCGCGTGGAGATTACGCCTTCAACCTCACCGTCTAGCAAGGATCTAAACTACTAAAAGAACTGCGCAAGAGACACAAGATTTATACTGGTTCGGGCCACCGATGTGGTGTAAAACCCTACTCCAATGTGTGGTTGGTGGATTGCCTCCTAGGCTGGTGATGATGAACAATACAAGGGAGAACAGCCTCGCGAGGGTCTGTTCTTGGCTGGGGTAATGAACTTCTAGAGGGAGCTCAGTCACCCTTTCTCTCTCTCACTCTCTTGCTCTGCTTCCTACCAATATCCAACTGATCGAACCCCTTGCTATGTGGGTGGCTAGTCCTATTTATAGAGGCCCTGGTCCTCTTCCCAAATATTGAGCGGGAAGGGAGCCAACAATGGCGGGCTAATTTGAAGGGGAACATCTAGTACATCTATCGTGACAAAAGCAGTCTTCGCCTGCCAAAGGCTCTGGTGATGACGCCGCGCTGGGCTCCATGGTGACCTCCGTCTCATAGTCCTCTTGGTCCTGGTCTCGTTGCACCGAAGTGGAAACCTTTGCCTGATGCCTCGGTACTCCGCGGCTGCGCTTGTCCCCTTTGCACCGAAGAGGAAAGAAGGACGCTGCGCGCACTAGCGCCCGCCTGGCGCCCTGAGTCGTCATGGCTTGCGTCATGGGCACCTCGCGAGGTACCCCGCCTTGAGCTCTCCGCCTCCTCGCGAGCCAGCCTGATGAGGCTTCGCCTGAGGATGCGCCGTGTCGTCCGCCTCGCGAGGCTTGGCCCCTCGCGAGGGTCTTGAGTCTTGTGTTGGTGAAGATGGGTTGTGCTGGGCCCCCCTTTGAGCCACGCCGCAGGCCGCAGGCAGGCAAGTCTGGGGACCCCGTTCCTAGAACGCCGACAGTAGGCCCCGGGCCCAAGGCGCGCATGGACTTGGCCGTGCCGAGAGGCGAAAGGGCAAGGGCGAAGCGCCGCGGGCCCTAACAGCCTGCGGCCTTGGGCGCCGCGTGGCGGTTGATTGGACATGGCGTCTCCACTTCCCCACGACGCCTCGGTGATCGCGCGAGCTGGACAAGTCCCTGCATGCAGATCATGTTATGATTACCTGTGATCGTGGAGACCGGCGGTTGGCCTTCGCCGGCTATAAGTACGGCACCGCACGTGCCCTTCCAGTCCATCTCTTATTGTCGTCTCCCTTGCCTCTGCTCTTGCTCCTCCTTGGTGTGATGGCTCCATCGAGGAGGTACTCGGCTGCAGAGAAGGGGAAGGCCCTCCAGGTCGGTCCTGCCTCTCCCCCGCCCAAGCGTGGTCGTGGGTGCCCTCGGAAGCATCCGGTGGCCGCCCCGGCAGCGTTGGGTGGCCATGGGGGTGGCTCCCAGCACGGTGGCGGGCGAGCCGCCGTGGCCGAAGGACGCGCCTGGGTTGCGCGCTCTCCCAGGCCGCGCTTTCGCGCTGTGCAGGCGCTGCCAGAGTTCGTCGTCTGGTCGGCGGAGCCGACTAGCGCCCGGCTCCCGCTCCCTCGCTTCCTCCTTGGTGAACTCCCGGCCGGCGCTCCTGGTGGCCTCTGGCTCCAGGCGGAGGGCTGCTGCAACAGGTCCTCGTGGGTCGCACTGGAGGTCTCCGCCAGTGGGGGCTTGGCCTTCACTCGTGGCTGGCAGGCGTTCGCTCGCGCTCGCGGCCTGGAGCGTCGGTGCACTCTGCACTTCAGGTTCGACGGCGACGCCACCCTCTATGTGAGGGTGTTTGGGGAAGATGGTTGCCGCGCTGGGTGCTGCCTTGAGGACGACGACTGCATCCGTGGGCCCCGCTCCGATGGCGGTGGAGGAGATAGCGCCCGCGTGGATGGCGGCGTCCGCGATTCCCCAAGCTTCTCAGCTCTTTCTCAAGCGACTCCTCCAGCGGTGGCAGCAGTCCTCCCCCGCGCCATCGAGCTTGCTTGGGAGGTGGCGGTTCGTCCGCCCGCCGCCGCGCCCCGATGAAGCGCGAGAGGGAGTCCGCCTGAGGCCCTGAGGCAGCCCGTGTCGCCTCCGTGGGCCGATGTGAGGGGGGCTGCGCCGGGCTCGTCTTTTTCCTTTCTCTTTTGTTTCCTGTGTAAGATAGAATAGCTGCATGGAGCCCCCCTGGGGCGTGTTGGGAAATGTTGCCGCTTTAGCTATTACCTTGATCTCATTTTTGCGGATCTTAACTATACACCTGTGCATAGATAGTTTTTGGCCCCTGCCAGGGGGCGACCGACCCAGGCCCTGTGTGCGCATCGCGGTGCCCGAGGGGCACGGACTAGAAGGGGTGCTCCTGTAATGCGCCCGGGCCAGGAAACCTTCCCGCGGCTGGAGCAGAAATGCTCGTGAGGACGTTCGGGCACCATCCCTCGCGAGGTCGTGTACGAGAGAAACCAAAGCGAGAAGCGGAAATCGGTGAACCACAAATCAGCAACAGCGACAACTTCAATAAAACTTCAAATGCAAGTAAACACGTCAACTGCGGAAAGCAAATGAAAAAGCCGCGTCCGGCACCTAATCTAGTCTTCGACGTCTTCTCACCAGCGCGGAGCTAAGTGTTGCCACTGGGCGTGGGAGGGAGCCCCAGGGCCTGAGGCCGGCGCTCTTGAGACTCCGGGGCGTGTACAGCCCCTCTCATTATTACATGAGAGTGTCACGGGGCGGCGAGCTTCACAGGCATTGGCCTTCTTCACAGGCTCCGGGCCTTTCTTCTTAGAGGTAATCAGCTTCACAGGCACTCGCCCTGCTTCACAGGCTCCGGGCCTTTTCCGTACCGCGATAGCTTCACAGGCGCTCGCCTTGCTTCACAGGCTCCGGGCCTTTTCCAAAAAGAGACGATCTTCATAGGCACTCGCCTTGCTTCACAGGCTCTGGGCCTTTCCAAAAAGAGACGATCTTCACAGGCACTCGCCTTGCTTCACAGGCTCTGGGCCTTTCCAAAAAGAGACGATCTTCACAGGCACTCGCCTTGCTTCACAGGCTCTGGGCCTTTCCAAAAAGAGATGATCTTCACAGGCACTCGCCTTGCTTCACAGGCTCTGGGCCTTTCCAAAAAGAGACGATCTTCACAGGCACTCGCCTTGCTTCACAGGCTCTGGGCCTTTCCATAAGGAGACGATCTTCACAGGCACTCGCCTTGCTTCACAGGCTCTGGGCCTTTCCAAAAGGAGATGATCTTCACAGGCACTCGCCTTGCTTCACAGGCTCTGGGCCTTTTCAGGGGTAGAACCTTCGGAGGTGCTGGATGTTCCATGCATTCTAGATCGGCACTCCCTCCTGAGTCTCCAAGCGCGCGGAGCTGGGCCTGGAAACATGAACAACCTTGAACGGGCCCTCCCACATGGGAGAGAGTTTGTGCAATCCCTCCCTGGAGAGGACCCACCTGAGCACGAGGTCCCCTACCTCAAGAGTCCTGGGGCGGATGTTGCGGCAGTGATATCGCCGCAGCGCTTGCTGATACCTCACCGCTCGCAGCGCGGCCTCCCGGTGACGTTCCTTCCCCAACACGAGGTCCATCCCCCGCATGGCATCCTGCTGCGCCTTGTCGAACGCCAGGACCCGCGCGGAGCGACGTCTGACCTCGTGAGGGAGGACTGCTTCCGCTCCGTAGACCAGGAAGAACGGGGTCTCCCCAGTTGGCTTGGTTGCGGTGGTGCAGATGGACCACAGCACGGACTGAAGCTCGTCGTACCAACCTCTGCCACAGGCCTCCAGCTTCTTCTTGAACGTCCTGGTCTTGAGGCCCCTCAGGACCTCTGCGTTGGCTCGCTCAGCCTGGCCGTTGCTTTGGGGGTGCACCACCGAAGCGTAGCATATCTGCGTTCCAAGGTTAGCACAGTATGTTTTGAAGAGGTTACTGGTGAATTGCGAACCGTTGTCTGTGATGATGCGGTTTGGCACCCCAAACCGGCTCATGATGCCCCTGATGAACTTGACCGCGGAACCCGCGGGGATGGTGCGGACGGCCTCTACTTCGGCCCACTTGGTGAATTTGTCCACAGCGATGTAGAGGTAGCGGTAGCCCCCTGGCGCCCAAGGGAATGGGCCCAGGATGTCCAGCCCCCAGACTGCAAATGGCCACAAAAGGGGTATAGTCTGCAGGCCTCCTGCCGGCTGATGGATTTGCTTGGCGTGGAACTGGCAGGCCTCACAAGCCTTCACCAGTTCGACGGCGTCATTGAGTGCGGTGGGCCAATAAAACCCACTGCGGAACGCCTTGCCGACGAGGGTCCATGAGGATGAATGATGTCCACAGTCTCCGCCGTGTATATCTTCCAGCAGTTCCTTTCCTTGCTCCCTGGAGATGCAGCGCAGGGATACATCATTTGGTCGCTTCCGGTAGAGCTCTCCATCCTTGATGCAGTATGCCGTGTCCTGCCGTGCCACACGTTTCGCCTCGTCCTCCTTCTCCGGCAGGGTCCCTTGTGTTAAGTAACTCCGGAGCTCCGTGATCCAGCACCCCTCCTGAGGTTCCATCATCAGGAGCAGTCATGCTCCCGAGGCCGGGCCACAGACCGGGGCTCCTGAGGCAGGTGGCTGGGGGAGCTCCTCCCAAGGCTGAGCCATATTTGACAATGACGGCAGGGCTGAGGGCTTGAAGAGCCGCTCCTCGAAGACGCCAGGCTCCTGAGGTAACCACCTGGATGCCCGTTTGGCGATGTCGTCGGCCTCCTGATTGGTGCCACGGGGCACATGCTGCAACTCCAGCCCCCAGAACTGCTTCTCCATCCTGCGGACCTCCGCAAGGTAGGCTTCCATGTGCTCATCTTTCGGCTCGTACACCTTGTTGGAGAAATTGACGAGGAGCTGTGAATCGCCCTTGATGGTCAGGCGTTTCACCCCCAGGGCAGCTACGGCCTTCAAGCCCGCTATTAAACCTTCATACTCTGCTATGTTGTTGGAGACCTTTTCGCCCTGCTGGAAACAGAGTTGTACAGCGTAGTAGAGCTTGTCCTGAGTGGGCGATATAAGCACCGCCCCAGCCCCAGCGCCATGCCTGGAGAACGCCCCGTCGAAGTGCATGACCCAGCCTTCTGGCGCCTCGCTCCCCGGGGAGTGGGACCGATCCTCGTCGGCCTTGAGGCCTGGTGCCTCCGTCCATTCTGCCACAAAATCCGCCAACGCTGCTCCCTTGATGACCCTGGTTGTGCTGAACTCGAGCTGAAATGCCTGCAGCTCTATGTTCCACTCGGCGACCCTTCTGGCTGAGTTAGGGCTCCTGAGCACTCTCTCCAGGGGGTATGATGAGACGACTTTGATGGGATGAGCCTGGAAGTAGTGATGCAGCTTGCGCGAGGCTATGAGCAGCGCGAGGAGGAGCTTCTGAGGCATTGGGTACCATGCCCTCGCGTCCCGTAGCACCGTGCTAACAAAGTAAACTGGGTGCTCAACAAGGCTGAGAGCATTTGGGGTTGCTGCGCCCTCGGGAGGTAAGGGTGCCTCACGAGGCGACGTAGCCTCAGGAGGTGGTCCATCCGGTCGTGCGGTCTCCTCTGCCTCTGGTGCATTCTTCAGTAGCCGACCCTCCTCAACTGCGGTTGTGGCTTCTGCAGGCTTTCCTTGTTCCCGTTTCGTCCTTCCTCGGGCTGCCGCCGCGGTCTTGACTTGGCGCTCCTCCCTCACTGCCACCAGGGCTGCGCTGGCGGAGTAGGGTGTGGCAGCGAGGTACAGCAGCAGGGGCTCTTGTGGGCGCGGAGCCACCATGACTGGGGGACTGGTCAGGTACCTCTTGAGATCTTGAAACGCCTTATCTGCCTCTTCAGTCCATTCAAAGGGCCCCTTTTTCTTCATCAGCTGAAAGAAAGGCAGCGCTCGCTCCCCCAATTTGGAGATGAAGCGCCCTAGTGCGGTCACGCGCCCAGTGAGCTTCTGCATTTCTCTGAGGGTCTTCGGTGGACTCATGTCCTCGACCGCCTTGACCTTCTCGGGGTTGGCCTCGATGCCACGATGGGACACGAGGAATCCCAAAAGCTTGCCCGAGGGGATGCCAAACACATATTTCTCTGGGTTGAGCCGCAGGTTTACTGCGTTGAGGCTCGCGAAGGTCTCCTCCAGGTCTTGTATCAGGGTCTTGGCCTCCCGAGATTTTACTACAATGTCATCAACATAGGCTTCGACATTCTTTCTGAGCTGTGGGCCCAAGGTGATGTGCATCAGCCGCTGAAAGGTTGCCCCTGCGTTACGCAGTCCGAACGGCATGCATGTATAGCAGTATACCCCGCATGGGGTCAAGAAAGTGGTCTTCTCAACGTCTTCCACTGCCATCTTGATCTGGTGATACCCGGAGAAGGCGTCCAGGAAGCATAGCAGGTCGCACTCCGCGGTGGAATCGACGATCTGGTCGATGCGGGGGAGCGGGAACGGATCTTGCGGGCATGCCTTGTTGAGGTTGGTGAAGTCGACACACATGCGTTCCTCCCCCCCTTCTTGGGCACGACGACAGGGTTGGCCAACCAATCCGGGTACCGAACCTCGCGAATGACCCCGACAGCCTCTAGCTTGCGGGTCTCTTGGGTAATGAATGCCTTCTTCTCCGTGGACTGCCGCCTGGCCTTCTGCTTCACGGGGTGCACATTTGGGCACACGTTGAGGTGGTGCTCGATGACACTTCTGGGGATCCCCCGCCAGCTGATGAGGCTCCCAAGAAAATACCTTCTTATTCGCACGCAGGAACTTGACCAAGGCCTCCTCCTGCTCAGGCTCAAGGTTAGCGCCTATGGTGAAAGTGGCACTGGAGGACCCGTCCTCGTCGACTAGTATCTGCTTGGTTTCTGCTTTGTCTTGGGTGAACAACTGCTTCTTCTTGGCGGGAGCAGCCCCCTTGGGCTCAGGGGCCTCCTCATTGACGGGCCGTCCTGATGCCGCCACCTTGAAGGCGAGCCTGAGTACTTGCAGGGCGTCCCCGGTGTCCCCATGCACGTCGATGGTACCGCTGCTCCCGGGCATCTTCATGAGGTTGTACGCCGGGTGCATGGCGGCCATGAACTGAGCCAGTGCCGGGTAGCCGAGGATGGTGTTGTAAGGGAGGCCGATGGGGGCGATGTCGAAGTCGACCATCTCCATGCGAAAGTTGTCGTAGGTGCCGAAGGTTACCGGGAGCCGGATCTGTCCCAGGGAATCGGATGATCCGCCCCCAACACCCGAGAAGGATCGACTGGGTCGCAGCCGCTCCCGGAGTATGCAGAGGAGGCTGAAAGTCTCGACCGAAAGCACGCTGAGGCCCGCGCCGCCGTCAATGATGGTCCTGGTGACGGCCACCTGTCAGATAGTGGGAGTACACAACAGGGGGAGCGCACCCGAGCCGATCGGGTTGGTGGGGTGGTCCTTCGAGCTGAAGGTCAGGACGGCCTCGTGCGCCGCCTGGTCCGGGGAAGCCCCCTGCCTTGCGGAAACGGTGTTAACCTGGCGGGCAAAAGGCTTGACGTGGCGACTCGTGGGCGGCGCCTGCGAGCCGCCCAAGAGGGCCGCAACGACCGGAGGCGTCGATGTTGCAGTGCAGTTACTCCGTCGTGCAGGCGGATGCTGGGGTGGCGCTCGCCGCTCATTTCCTGTCGGGCCGGTGGCGGTGTTGACGGCGGGCGACGGGGAATGACGAGGACGCCCACCGACGGGGGCCGTCTGGGCGACGCGAGAAGTGATGGCGGCCCGGCGCTCGGCGCGGGCCCGACGAGCGTCGGACATGGTTGCGACGGTTGGAGGAGAGCGGAGTGGTGGAAGACGAAGTCCGGCGCACCCCTACCTGGCGCGCCAAATGTCGGATCACGGGTTCCGGCAGACCCTTAAGGTTCGAACACTGGGGTGCGCGCGGAGATTACGCCTTCAACCTCACCATCTCGCAAGGATCTAAACTACTAAAAGAACTGCGCAAGAGACACAAGATTTATACTGGTTCGGGCCACCGATGTGGTGTAAAACCCTACTCCAGTGTGTGGTTGGTGGATTGCCTCCTGGGGCTGGTGATGATGAACAATACAAGGGAGAACAGCCTCGCGAGGGTCTGTTCTTGGCTGGGGTGATGAATTGCTAGAGGGAGCTCAGTCACCCTTTCTCTCTCTCACTCTCTCGCTCTGCTTCCTACCAATCTCCAACTAATCGAACCCCTTGCTATGTGGGTGGCTACTCCTATTTATAGAGGCCCTGGTCCTCTTCCCAAATATTGAGCGGGAAGGGAGCCAACAATGGCGGGCTAATTTGAAGGGGAACATCTAGTACATCTATCCTGACAAAAGCAGTCTTCGCCTGCCAAAGGCTCTGGTGATGACGCCGCGCTGGGCTCCATGGTGAACTTCGTCTCGTAGTCCTCTTGGTCCTGGTCTCGTTGCACTGAAGTGGCAACCTTTGCCTGATGCCTCGGTACTCCACGGCTGCGCTTGTCCCCTTTGCACCGAAGAGGAAAGAAGGACGATGCGCGCGCTGGCGCCCACCTGGTGCCCTGAGTCGTCATGGCTTGCGTCATGGGCACCTCGCGAGGTACCCCGCCTTGAGCTCTCCGCCTCCTCGTGAGCCAGCCTGATGAGGCTTCGCCTGAGGATGCGCCATGTCGTCCGCCTCGCGAGGCTTGGCCCCTCGCGAGGGTCTTGAGTCTTGTGTTGATGAAGATGGGCCGCGCTGGGCCCCCACTTGAGCCACGCCGCAGGCCGCAGGCAGGCAAGTCTGGGGGACCCCCGTTCCCAGAACGCCGACAACGACGAATTCATCGTCGTCGAGGCTTGCCTCGTCTTCGGAGGGAGGCATATAGTTATCATCCTCGACCTCTCTGTCTGCCGCTCTCTCATGAGGGCTAGCTTCTCCATCCTCCTGTGCTGAATCTTGCTGGAGGGGGTTTTCTTCGGCACTCTTCAGAGTATTATTATCTTCCGTGCTGGAATCGCCGTATTTGCTTTGGCGGGATTTTGAGCGGCGCCGCTGACGCCGGCGCTTAGGTTGTTTGAGGGGTCATCCTCCGTTGTTCCATCGCCATCTCCTTCTTTTGGGGTGTCCACCATGTATATGTCATATGACGAGGTGGCTTTCCAGGGCCCAATAGGCGCTGGTTCTTCATCGTCTCCTGCATCGGCGTCCATACCGTTGATGTCTTTGGAGTCGAAGTCGAGCATGTCGGTTAAATCATCGACAGTGGCTACAAAGTGGGTGGTGGGTGGGCTTTGAATTTCTTCATCGTCCGTATCCCAACCTTGCTGACCGTAGTCTGGCCAGGGCTCTCCTGATAAAGAGAGAGACTTTAGTGTCTTCAGAATATCGCCGAAAGGCGAGTGCTGAAAGATGTCCGCGGCAGTAAACTCCATGATCGGCGCCCAATCGGATTCGATCGGCAGGGGAGCGGAGGGTTCGGAGTCCAGAGAGGAGTCCGACTCCTTGGAGTCACAAGTCTCGCGGAGTGCGGGGCTGGTGTTCGGCTCGATCACCGTTGGGATCGCAGCCCCTGAGGCGGTGTCCAACCACCCATCCTCGATCGGCATAGTCGGCTCCGAATTAAGGGTCGAAGCCGATGCAGGTGCGGCCTCCAGGGCACTGCTCGGCGGCACAGCTAGATCATGCTTGTCGTGACAGTGCGGCGCGCTCGGCAGTGGCTCGAATCCGTCGAAGATCAAGTCCCCGTGGATGTCAGCCGTGTAGTTTAAACTTCCAAATTTGACCTGAGGGCCAGGGGCATAGCTTTTGATCTGCTCTAGATGGCCAAGTGAATTGGCCCGCAGTGCGGAGCCGCCGAAGACGAAGATCTGTCCGGGGAGGAAGGTCTCACCCTGGACTGCATCGCTGTCAATGATCGTAGGAGCCATCAAGCCTAACGGCGACGACACAGCGGAACTCTCAATGAAAGCACCAATGTCGGTGTCGAAACCGGCGGATCTCGGGTAGGGGGTCCCGAACTGTGCGTCTAGGCCACATGGTAACAGGAGGCAAGGGACACGAAGTTTTACCCAGGTTTGGGCCCTCTCGATGGAGGTAAAACCCTACGTCCTGCTTGATTAATATTGATGATATGGGTAGTACAAGAGTAGATCTACCACGAGATCGGAGAGGCTAAACCCTAGAAGCTAGCCTATGGTATGATTGTTGTTCTGTATGTTGTCCTACGGACTAAAACCCTCCGGTTTATATAGACACCGGATAGGGTTAGGGTTACACAAAGTTGGTTACAATGGTAGGAGATCTACATATTCGTATCGCCAAGCTTGCCTTCCATGCCAAGGAAGGTCCCTTCCGGACACGGGACGAAGTCTTCAATCTTGTATCTTCATAGTCCAGGAGTCCGGCTGAAGGTATAGTCCGGCTATCCGGACACCCCCTAATCCAGGACTCCCTCACCCTTTGAGGGCAGCATAGAGGAACCACATCGTGATGATGTGGAAGGGTTTATTGATATGATCGCTATAGGGGAGATGAGGAAGGTTTTTGATGCAAGAATTACTAGCATAGATTTTCCTATTCTACGTTACTTTGCAATATTTGCTAGTAGATGCATAATTGGTCGTGGGAACTATGGAAACCTTAGTGCCCCTGATATTGTAATTTTGCGCCATGCTTTGTTTTGTGATACCACTTTTAGTTTAGGCGCTATTGTTGCTAAACGGTTAAATCTAAACCGTACAAAGGGTCCTGTCTTTGGAGGCATCTTTGCCTCGTGCCTTGCTGCACACTTTAACATACCTATTAGGCATTATGAGAAAGAGGACAAGTTGCTGCCTCCTATTTTTCTAGATTATAAGAGTATGGTAGCACACGATTTTATTGTTAAGAATAAGAAGAAGATGCTTAACTATAGGCTGGTATTTGATAAGAATTACTTTGAGACTATTACCTTGCCTGCTCCCTCTTTGTTCAACATATTTTCAGGCACGTACCTTATTTTGCCGGAGGCCGTTCAGGCATACCAGAGCCTGACATCAGCTCTAGAGCTGGAGCCACTATTTGATCCTCGCTGTCAGTCTGTTTATCAGTGGGATACGGAGGAGATCGCCAACCAGTGGCACCCCGAGGACCCTCCTCAGTACACCGGAGAGGGCAGTTTTGATCCGTGGGCATAGACAAACTTAGGCCAAAAGCCTAAGCTTGGGGGAGTACGTATTTCTCACCGACATTACATTCATGTTCACACACTCATGCCAGTTGTCGGTGCTCATACTTTTTCATTATATCATCCATGCTAGTTTAGTTTCTTTTTAAGATTTCTTCCTGTGTGTTTGAAAAACCTTAAGAAAAACCAAAAAAATTAGTTGTAGCTTTTAGCTAGTTTATTTCCATGTCTGTAGTAGTAGAAATTAAAAAGAAAACCCAAAAATATTTCTCATTCTTCTTTTGCTTGTTGGGAGCTTTCCGTGTAAATAGTTTTATTTCCTTTCTTTTCTGTGGGGGTCGAGAGGAGAAGATCATGATGAAAATGTTGAGTGGTTCTTGCTACCTCTTAAGCGTGCGTTGGATTTCCCCGAAGAGGAAGGGATGATGCAGTAGAGTAGCGTAAGTATTTCTCTCAGTTTTTGAGAACCAAGGTATCAATCCAGTAGGAGGCCATGCTCAAGTCCCTCGTACCTGCACAAAATGATAGCTACTCGCAACCAACGCGATTAGGGGTTGTCAATCCCTTCACGGTCACTTACGAGAGTGACATCTGATAGATATAATATTTTTGGTATTTTTGGTATAGAGATGCAAAGTGAAAAGTAAAAGGCAAAGTAAAAAGCAAAGCAAGATTAAAGTGATGGATATTAATATGATGAGAATAGACCCGGGGGGCATAGGTTTCACTAGTGGCTTCTCTCAAGAGCATAAGTATTCTACGGTGGGTGAACAAATTACTGTTGAGAAATTGACAGAATTGATCATAGTTATGAGAATATCTAGGCATGATCAAGTATATAGGCATCACGTCCGTGACAAGTAGACCGAAACGATTCTGCATCTACTACTATTACTCCACTCATCGACCGCTATCCAGCATGCATCTAGAGTATTAAGTTAAAAACAGAGTAACGCTTTAAGCAAGATGACATGATGTAGAGAGATAAATTCATGCAATATGAAATAAACCCCATCTTGTTATCCTTGATGGCAACGATGCAATACGTGCCTTGCTGCCCCTTCTGTCACTGGGAAAGGACACTGCAAGATCGAACCCAAAGCTAAGCACTTCTCCCATGGCAAGAACTACCAATCTAGTTGGCCAAACCAAACAGATAATTCGAAGAGACTTGCAAAGATAACCAATCATACATAAAAGAATTCAGAGAAGATTCAAATATTATTCATAGATAGACTTGATCATAAACCCACAATTCATCGGTCTCAACAAACACAAGAAGATTACATCGAATAGATCTCCACAAGAGAGGGGAGAACTTTGTATTGAGATCCAAAAAGAGAGAAGAAGCCATCTAGCTACTAACTATGGACCCGAAGGTCTAAGGTAAACTACTCACACTTCATCGGAGAGGCTATGATGATGTAGAAGCCCTCCGTGATGACGACCCTCTCCGGCGGAGCTCCGGAACAGGCCCCAAGATGGGATCTCGTGGATACAGAAAGTTGTGGCAGTGGAATTAGGTTTTTGTCTCCCCTTCTGATCGTTTGGGGGTACGTAGGTATATATAGGAGGAAGGACTACGTCGGTGGAACACCGAGGGGCCCACGAGGTAGGGGGCGCACCCTAGGGGGGGGCCCACCCTCGTGAGCGCCTCTTTGACTCCTTGGAGTAGGGACCAAGTCTCCTGGATCACGTTCGGTGAGAAAATCACGTTCCCGAAGGTTTTATTCCGTCTGGACTCCTTTTGATATTCTGTTTCTCTGAAATACTAAAATAGGCAAAAAAATAGCAATTCTGGGCTGGGCCTCCGGTTAATAGGTTAGTCCCAAAAATAATATAAAAGCGGAAAATAAAGCCTAATATAGTCCAAAACAGTAGATAATATAGCATGGAGCAATCAAAAATTATAGATACGTTGGAGACGTATCAGGCATCCCCAAGCTTAATTCTTGCTCGTCCTCGAGTAGGTAAATGATAAAAGAGAATTTTTGATGTGGAGTGCTACTTGGCATAATTTCAATGCAAATCTTCTTAATTGTGATATGAATATTCAGATTCAAAAGATTCAAGACAAAAGTTTATATTGACATAAAAATAATAATACTTCAAGCATACTAACAAAGCAATTATGTCTTCTCAAAATATCATGGCCAAAGAAAGTTATCCCTACAAAATCATATAGTCTGGCTATGCTCTATCTTCACCACACAAAGTATTTAAATCATGCACAACCCCGATGACAAGCCAAGCAATTGTTTCATACTGCAACTTTTTCAAAACTTTTTCAATCTTCACGCAATACATGAGCGTGAGCCATGGATATAGCACTATAGGTGGAATAGAATGGTGGTTGTGGAGAAGACAAAATGGAGAAGATAGTCTCACATCAACTAGGCATATCAATGGGCTATGGAGATGCCCATCAATAGATATCATTGTGAGTGAGTAGGGATTGCCATGCAACGGATGCACTAGAGCTATAAGTATATGAAAGCTCAAAAAGAAACTAAGTGGGTGTGCATCCAACTTGCTTGCTCATGAAGACCTAGGGCAATTTGAGGAAGCCCATCATTGGAATATACAAGCCAAGTTCTATAATGAAAGATTCCCACTAGTATATGAAAGTGACATAACATGAGAGACTCTCTACTATGAAGATCATGGTGCTACTTTGAAGCACAAGTGTGGTAAAAGGATAGTAGCATTGTCCCTTCTCTCTTTTTCTCTCATTTTTTTATTTGGGCCTTTTCTCTCTTTTTTATGGCCTCTTTTTTATTTGGGCTTCTTTGGCCTCTTTTATTTATTTTTCGTCCGGAGTCTCATCCCGACTTATGGGGGAATCATAGTCTCCATCATTCTTTCCTCACTTGGGACAATGCTCTAAAAATGATGATCATCACACTTTTATTTTTCTTACAACTCAACAATTACAACTCGATACTTAGAACAAAATATGACTCTATATGAATGCCTCCGGAGGTGTACCGGGATATGCAATATGACAATGATGAATGTGTCATGATAAACAGAATGGTGGAAAGTTGCATGGCAATATATCTTGGAATGGCTATGGAAATGCCATGATAGGTAGGTATGGTGGCTGTTCTGAGGAAGGTATATGGTGGGTGTATGATACCGGCGAAAGGTGCGCAGTATTAGAGAGGCTAGCAAAGGTGGAAGGGTGAGAGTGCGTATAATCCATGGACTCAACATTAGTCATAAAGAACTCATATACTTATTGCAAAAATCTAGAAATTACCAAAGCAAAGTATTACGCGCATGCTCCTAGGGGGATAGATTGGTAGAAAAGACCATCGCTCTTCCCCGACCGCCACTCATAAGGAAGACAATCAATAAATAAATCATGCTCCGACTTCATCACATAACGGTTCACCATACGTGCATGCTACAGGAATCACAAACTTTAACACAAGTATTCTTTAAATTCACAACTACTCAACTAGCATGACTCTAATATTATCACCTCAATATCTCAAAACAATTATCATGCTTCAATATTTTCTTAGTTTTCAACACACTCAAAAGAAAGTTTCACAAATCTTGAATACCAAGCATATTATTATTAAGCAAATTACCATGCTATTAAGAGACTCTCAAAATAATTTAAGTGAAGCATGAGAGATCAATAGTTTCTTTAAAACAAATCCACCACCATGCTCTAAAAGATCTAAGTGAAGCACATAGAGCAAAATTATAATGCTCAAAAGATATAAGTGAAGCACATAGAGCAAAACTACATAGCTCAAAAGATATAAGTGAAGCACATAGAGAAAAACTACATAGCTCAAAAGATATAAGTGAAGCACATAGAGCAAAACTACTTAGCTCAAAAGATATAAGTGAAGCACATAGAGTATTCTATCAATTTTTTTTGAAACGGAGGCAAAGATTGCCTCATCTATTAAATAAGCAGAAGAGAATTGCCCAGTTAATTACGGAAAACCGGGCAAAAACCGGATTCTGTCAAATTTTAATTCATGTATGGCTCTCTCAAAAGGTGTGTACAGCAAGGATTATTGTGGCATACTAAAACACAAAGACACAAATAATACAAGACGCTCCAAGCAAAACACATATCATGTTGGTGAATAAAAATATAGCTCCAAGTAAATTACCGATGGAAGTGGACGAAAGAGGGGATGCCTTCCGGGGCATCCCCAAGCTTTGACTTTTTGGTGTCCTTGGATTATCTTGGGGGTGCCATGGGCATCCCCAAGCTTAGGCTCTTGCCAATCCTTGTTCCATAATCCATCAAAAGAATTCACCCAAAACTTGAAAACTTCACAACACAAAACTTAAAGTAGAAAACTCGTGAGCTCCGTTAGCGAAAGAAAACAAAAACCACTTCAAGGTACTGGAATGAACTCATTCTTTATTTATATTGGTGTTAAACCTACTGTATTCCAACTTCTCTGTGAATTATAAACTATTTTACTAGCCATAGATTCATCAAAATAAGCAAACAACACACGAAAAACAGAATCTGCCAAAAACAGAACAGTCTGTAGTAATCTGTAGCTAGCGCAAGATCTGAAACCCCACAAATTCTAAAATAAATTGCTGGACATGAGGAATTTATCTATTAATAATCTGAAAAAATAATTAACTAAATAGCACTCTTCAAATAAAAATGACATCAGTTCTCGTGAGCGCTAAAGTTTCTGTTTTTCACAGCAAGTTCAACAAGACTTTCCCCAAGTCTTCCCAACGGTTCTACTTGGCACAAACACTAATTAAACACAAAAAACACAACCAAAACAGAGGCTAAATAATTTATTTATTACTAAACAGGATAAGAAAGCAAGGAATACAAATAAAATTGGGTTGCCTCCCAACAAGCGCTATCGTTTAACGCCCCTAGCTAGGCATAAAAGCGAGGATAGATCTAGGTAGTGCCGTAGTAATAAGATATATCGGTGAAACTCATTTCATATTATCTACGTTCAGCAGCAAGTTTTCTTGGAGGCAAGCAAAAGTAGTCAAAAGGGCTAAATTTAATAGGACAGAAGTCCCCAAGATCAATTTTAGGAGGTATAGATTCCTCTTTCGGCCCTTCGTATTGTACAACCAATTCATCATTATAAGCATTCTTTTGACAGAACCTTGTGAGCCTAAACTCAAGAGATCACCCTAGCTCATTATTTTGAATAGATAAATCATCATTAAGTTCAGAGATTCTATCAATTAAAATATTGATTGGCACCTTTTTTCTAAGGTTTTCACTAAAACCTACATAGTCAAGGGATTGAAAGCGCATAATTTCTTCTTGATCGAAGAGGATAGAATCTATGGGAGGACAACCAGCGTCCACCCTATAGTGCGCGAAGATTCCTTTGGCTTCTTTTATTATAAATCTAAATTCATGAGCCAAAAAGATAGTAGCGGCACGCTTAACAGAAGAATGCTCGATATTAGAAAATTCTAGGAAAACTCTTTGTATAGATGGGTGCATATGCATAATTTGCCTTTCAAGTTCAACGATAAGCATGGCAATAGCGTCCGCAAGACTACTAGTTCTATGGAGAATAGAACCGCCCATAGAGGGCAAAGCACCGGCACAAGTAAGGAAATCTTGAATAACTCCTTTTCCAATAATATTACCACTACCGATTCGAAATCTTTTTGTATGGTAGGTAGGGGGTTCTTCAGCAGGAGCATCAGAATTTTCCATGATATTGTTATCGCCCATATCGGCGATAAATTCCCCAATTTCAGACATAACGACAAGCAAGAAAACTAGCACACGAGCAAACAAGAAGGCAAGCGGGGAAAAAGAGGCAAATAGAGAGGGAGGATAGAGAAAGAGAGGGCGAATACAACGGCAAGGGTGAAGTGGGGGAGAGGAAAACGAGAGGCAAATAGCAAATAATGTAATGCGAGAGATAGGGATTGTGATGGGTACTTGGTATGTTGACTTTTTGCGTAGACTCCCCGGCAACGGCGCCAGAAATCCTTCTTGCTACCTCTTGAGCTTGCGTTGGATTTCCCCGAAGAGGAAGGGATGATGCAGCAGAGTAATGTAAGTATTTCCCTCAGTTTTTGAGAACCAAGGTATCAATCCAGTAGGAGGCCACGCTCAAGTCCCTCGTACCTGCACAAAACGATAGCTACTCGCAACCAACGCGATTAGGGGTTGTCAATCCCTTCACGGTCACTTACGAGAGTGAGATATGATAGATATAATATTTTTGGTATTTTTGGTATAGAGATGCAAAGTGAAAAGTAAAAGGCAAAGTAAAAAAGCAAAGCAAGATTAAAGTGATGGAGATTAATATGATGAGAATAGACCCGAGGGCCATAGGTTTCACTAGTGGCTTCTCTCAAGAGCATAAGTATTCTACGGTGGGTGAACAAATTACTGTTGAGCAATTGATAGAATTGAGCATAGTTATGAGAATATCTAGGCATGATCATGTATATAGGCATCACGTCCGTGACAAGTAGACCGAAACGATTCTGCATCTACTACTATTACTCCACTCATCGACCGCTATCTAGCATGCATCTAGAGTATTAAGTTAAAAACAGAGTAACGCTTTAAGCAAGATGACATGATGTAGAGAGATAAATTCATGCAATATGAAATAAACCCCATCTTGTTATCCTCGATGGCAACGATGCAATACGTGCCTTGCCGCCCCTTCTGTCACTGGGAAAGGACACCGCAAGATCGAACCCAAAGCTAAGCACTTCTCCCATGGCAAGAACTACCAATCTAGTTGGCCAAACCAAACGGATAATTCGAAGAGACTTGCAAAGATAACCAATCATACATAAAAGAATTCAGAGAAGATTCAAATATTATTCATAGATAGACTTGATCATAAACCCACAATTCATTGGTCTCAACAAACACACCGCAAAAAGAACAAGATTACATCGAATAGATCTCCAAAAGAGAGGCGAGAACTTTGTATTGAGATCCAAAAAGAGAGAAGAAGCCATCTAGCTACTAACTATGGACTCGAAGGTCTGAGGTAAACTACTCACACTTCATCGGAGAGGCTATGATGATGTAGAAGCCCTCCGTGATGATGGCCCTCTCCGGCGGAGCTCCGAAACAGGCCCCAAGATGGGATCTCGTGGATACAGAAAGTTGTGGCGGTGGAATTAGGTTTTTGGCTCCCCTTATGATCGTTTGAGGGTACATAGGTATATATAGGAGGAGGGAGTACGTCGATGGAGCACTGAGGGGCCCACGAGGCAGGGGGGCGCGCCCTAGGGGGGGCGCCCCCACCCTCGTGACCGCCTCTTTGACTCCTTGGAGTAGGGTCCAAGTCTCCTGGATCACGTTTGGTGAGAAAATCACATTCCCGAAGGTTTTATTCCGTTTGGACTCCGTTTGATATTCTGTTTCTCCAAAATACCGAAATAGGAAAAAAAAACAACAATTCTGGGTTGGGCCTCCGGTTAATAGGTTAGTCCCAAAAATAAGATAAAAGTGGAAAATAAAGCCCAATATAGTCCAAAACAGTAGATAATATAGCATGGAGCAATAAAAAATTATAGATACGTTGGAGACGTATCAGCTCTGATATGCATTATTGTTGATCTAACAAAGAGCCCATATTACCTTGTCTCCTCCTTTGAATTGAATGCTTGCAGATTCCAGCATAGTCCAATGCACATGCACTATTATTATTGTTATCCACACTATTCGATTGTGCAAGTGAAAGGCAATACTGACGATATATGATGAACTGATTGAGATGAGAAAAGCTGGTATGAACTCGACCTCTCTTGTTTTTGTAAATATGATTAGTTCATCATTCCTGATTCAGCCTATTATGAATGAAACATGTTTGCAATGACAATTAGAGATTATAGTTGCTCATGCCATGCTTAATTGTCTAGGAGTTTATATGGTTTACCTTGCGTGCCAACATGTTATTAAAATGGTTGCGACGTGGTATGATAGGGTGGTATCCTCCTTTCAACAATTCGAGTGGCTTGACTTGGCACATGTTCACGCATGTAGTTGAAACAAAATCAACATAGCTGATACGTCCATTTTGCATCATGCTTTTATATCGATATTTATTACATTATGGACTATTATTTCACTTTATGTCACAATACTTATGGCTATTCTCTCTTATTTTACAAGGTTTACATAAGGAGGGAGAATGCCGGCAGCTGGAATTCTGGGCTGGAAAAGGAGCAAATATTAGAGACCTATTCTGCGCAACTCCAGAAGTCCTGAAACTCCACGGAACATCTTAAAATAAATAAAGAAAAATCCACGCCAAAGATGAAGGCCAGGGGGTCCACACCCTCCTCACGAGGGTGCCCCCCCTAGGGCGCGCCCCCTACCTCGTGGGCCCCCTGGTGGCTCTTCGACGTCCATCTTCTCCTATATGAAGTCTTTCGATGAGAAAAAAATAGAGGGAACTTTTTGGGACGAGACTCCGACGCCACGAGGCGGAACCTTGGCGGATCCAATCTAGAGCTCCGACAGAGCTGTTCTGCCGGAGATACTTCCCCCGGGAGGGGGAAATAATCACCATCGTCATCACCAACGCTCCTCTCATCGGGAGAGGGCAATCTCCATCAACATCTTCACCAGCACCATCTCATCTCCAAACCCTAGTTCATCTCTTGTATCCAATTCTTGTCTCAAAGTCCGGGATTGGTGCTAGTAGGTTGCTAGTAGTGTTGATTACTCCTTGTAGTTGATGCTAGTTGGTTTATTTGGTGGAAGATCATATGTTCAGATCCTATATGCATATTGTTACCCCTCTGATTATGAACATGAATATGCTTTGTGAGTAATTACGTTTGTTCCTGAGGACAAGGTAGAAGTCTTGCTATTAGTAGTCATGTGAATTTGGTATTCGTTTGATATTTTGATAAGATGTATGTTGTCTAGCCTCTAGTGGTGTTATGTGAACGTCGACTACATAACACTTCACCATTATTTGGGCCTAGAGGAAGGCATTGTGAAGTGACAAGTAGATGATGGGTTGCTAGAGTGACAGAAGCTTAAACCATAGTTTATGCGTTGCTTCATAAGGGGCTGATTTGGATCCATATGTTTCGTGCTATGGTTAGGTTTACCTTAATACTTTTTTTGTAGTTGCGGATGCTTGCAATAGAGGTTAATCATAAGTGGGATGCTTGTTCAAGTAAGGACAACACCCAAGCACCGGTCCACCCACATATCAAATTATCAAAGTATCAAACGCGAATCATATGAACGTGATGAAAACTAGCTTGACGATATTCCCATGTGTTCTGGGGAGCACTTTTCCTATTATAAGAGTTTGTTCCGGCTTGTCCTTTGTTACAAAAGGATTGGGCCACCTTGCTGCACTTTATTTACTTTTGTTACTTGTTGCTCGTTACAATCTATCCCGTCACAAAACTATCTGTTACCACTTATTTCAGTACTTGCAGAGAATACCTTGCTGAAAACCGCTTATCATTTCCTTCTGCTCCTCGTTGGGTTCGATACTCTTACTTATCGAAAGGACTACGATAGATCCCCTATACTTATGGGTCATAAAGACTCTTTTCTGGCGCCGTTGCCAGGGAGTATAGCTCCTTTGGTAGGTGGAATTTGGTAAGGAAAAATTTATATAGTGTGCTGAAATTTACTGTCACTTGTTACTATGGAAAGTAATTCTCTGAGGGGCTTGTTCGGGGTATCTTCACCCCGTCCAGTAGAGCAAAGAGTTTCTCCTCAACCTACTGAACCTATTGAAAATGAAACTCCTTTTGAATTTCCTTCGGGTATAATGGAAAAACTGCTAGCTAACCCTTTTACAGGAGATGGAACAAAGCATCCTGATGAGCACTTAATATATGTGGATGAAGTTTGCGGATTATTTAAGCTTGCAGGTATACCCGATGATGTTGCTAAGAAGAAGGTCTTCCCTTTATCTTTGAAGGGAGACGCATTGATATGGTATAGGCTATGTGATGATATGAGATCATGGGACTATAAAAGATTGAAGCTCAATTTCATCAAAAGTATTACCCTATGCATCTTGTTCATCGTGATCGCAATTATATATATAATTTCTGGCCTTGCAAAGGAGAAAGCATCGATCAAGCTTGGGGGAGGCTTAAATCAATGTTATATTCATGCCCCAATCATGAGCTCTCAAGAGAAATGATTATTCAAAATCTATATGCTCGGCTTTCTGATAACAATCGCACCATGCTCGCTACTTCTTGTTCTGGCTCTTTTATGATGAAGACTATTGAATTCAGATGGAATTTATTGGATAGAATTAAACGCAACTATGAAGATTGGGACCTAGACGAAGGTAAAGAGTCAGGTATGGCACCTAAGTTTGATTGTGTTAAATCTTTTATGGATACCGATATTTTCCGTAAGTTTAGCACTAAATATGGAGTTGACTCTGAGATAGTAGCTTCTTTCTCTGAATCTTTTGCTACTTATGTTGATCTCCCTAAGGAGAAATGGTTTAAATATCATCCTCCCATAGAAGTAAAAGTAGCTGCACCTATTAAAGTTGAAGAAAAGACTGTCACTTATAATGATCCTATTGTTCCTACTTCTTATATTGAGAAACCACCTTTCCCTGTTAGAATAAAGGATCATGCTAAAGCTTCAACTGTTGTTCGTAAAAGCAATATTAGAACTTATACACCTCCTGAGCAAGTTAAAGTAGAACCTAATATTGCTATTGTTAAAGATCTCTTGTCTGATAATATTGGTGGGCATGTTATTCAGTTCGAAGGTGAAACTGCTAGAATTGCTAAACCTTGTGATAAAGATAAACATAGACCTGTGGTAGGGGTGCCTGTTATTTCTGTTAAAATAGGAGATCATTGTTATCATGGCTTATGTGATATGGGTTCTAGTGCTAGTGTAATACCTATTGACTTATATGAAGAAACTAAGAATGAAATTGCACCTACTGAGTTAGAAGGTATTGATGTCACAATTAAACTTGCCAATAGAGATACTATTTCACCAATTGGGATTGTTAGAGATGTTGAAGTGTTGTGTGGGAAAACTAAATATCCTGTTGATTTTCTTGTTCTTGGTTCCCCACAAGATAGCTTTTGTCCCATTATATTTGGTAGACCCTTCTTAAATACTGTCAATGCTACCATAGATTGCACAAAGAATGTTGTTACTATTGGCTTGGATGATATGGTTCATGAGTTTAATTTCTCTAAATTTAGTAAACAACATTGTGAGGGAGAATTACCTAGTAAGGATGAAATTATTGGTCTTGCTTCTATTGCCGTACCTCCTAGTGATCCTATAGAACACTATTGGCTAGACCATGAAAATGATATGTTCATGAATGAAAGAAGGGAAATAGATGAAGTATTATTTAAACAGGAACCTATTCTGCAACACAATTTGCATGTTGAAATTTTAGGGGATCCTCCTCCACCCAAGGGTGATCCCGTGTTTGAGCTTAAACCTTTGCCTGATAATCTTAAATATGCTTATCTTGATGAAAAGAAGATATATCCTGTTATTATTAGTGCTAACCTTTCAGAGCATGAAGAAGAAAGATTATTGAAAACTCTGAAGAAGCATCGTGCTGCTATTGGATATACTCTTGATGATCTTAAGGGAATTAGTCCCACTCTATGTCAACATAAAATAAATTTGGAAGCAGATGCCAAACCAATTTGTGATCCTCAACGATGTCTGAATCCTAAAATGAAAGAAGTGGTAAGAAAAGAAATACTAAAGCTTCTGGAGGCAGGTATAATCTATCCCGTTGCTGATAGTGAGTGGGTAAGTCCTGTCCATTGTGTCCCTAAGAAGGGAGGTATTACTGTTGTTCCTAATGATAAAGATGAATTGATTCCACAAAGAATTATCACAGGTTATAGGATGGTAATTGATTTCCGCAAATTAAATAAAGCTACTAAGAAAGATCATTACCCCTTACCTTTTATTGATCAAATGCTAGAAAGATTATGCAAACATACACACTATTGCTTTCTAGATGGTTATTCTAGTTTCTCTCAAATACCTGTGTCGGCTAGAGATCAATCAAAGATTACTTTTACATGCCCTTTTGGTACTTTTGCTTATAGACGTATGCCTTTTGGTTTATGTAATGCACCTGCTACCTTTCAAAGATGCATGATGGCTATATTCTCTGACTTTTGTGAAAAGATTTGTGAGGTTTTGCTGGACGACTTTTCCATCTATGGTTCCTCTTTTGATGATTGCTTGAGCAATCTTGATAGAGTTTTGCAGAGATGTGAAGAAACTAATCTTGTCTTGAATTGGGAAAAGTGCCACTTTATGGTTAATGAAGGTATTGTCTTGGGGCACAAAGTTTCTGAAAGAGGTATTGAAGTTGATAAAGCCAAGGTTGATGCTATTGAAAATATGCCATGTCCCAAGGACATCAAATGTATAAGAAGTTTCCTTGGTCACGCCGGATTTTACAGGAGGTTCATTAAGGACTTCTCAAAAATTTCTGGCCTCTGACTAATTTATTGCAAAAAGATATACCATTTGTCTTTGATGATGATTGTGTAGAAGCATTTGAAATACTTAAGAAAGCATTAGTCTCTGCACCTGTTGTTCAGCCACCTGATTGGAATTTATCCGTTGAAATTATGTGTGATGCTAGTGATTATGCTGTAGGTGTTGTTCTAGGGCAAAGAGTTGATAATAAATTAAATGTTATTCATTATGCTAGTAAGACTCTAGACAATGCTCAAAGAAATTATGCTACTACTGAGAAAGGGCTTTTAGCAGTTGTATTTGCTTGTGATAAGTTCAGATCTTATAGTGTTGATTCTAAAGTAACTATTCAAACTGATCATGCTACTATTAAATATCTTATGGAAAAGAAAGATGCTAAACCTAGACTTATTAGATGGGTTCTCTTGCTAAAAGAATTTGATTTGCATATTGTTGATAGAAAGGGAGCTGAGAACCCCGTTGCAGACAACTTGTCTAGGTTTGAGAATATTCTTGATGACCCACTACCTATTAATGATAGCTTTCCTGATGAACAATTAAATGTTATAAGTACTTCTCGTAGTACTCCATGGTATGCTGATTATGCTAATTATATTGTTGCTAAGTTTATACCACCTAGCTTCACATACCAGCAAAAGAAAAAGTTCTTCTATGACTTGAGACATTACTTTTGGGATGATCCACATCTTTATAAAGGAGTAGATGGTGTTATTAGACGTTGTGTACCTGAGCATGAACAGGAACAGATCCTATGCAAGTGTCACTCCTAGTCTTATGGAGGACACCACGCTGGAGATAGAACTGCACATAAGGTATTGCAATCTGGTTTTTATTGGCCTACTCTCTTCAAGGATGCCCGTAAGTTTGTCTTGTATTGTGATGAATGTCAAAGAATTGGTAATATTAGTAGACGTCAAGAAATGGCTATGAATTATTCTCTTGTTATTGAACCATTTGATGTTTGGGGCTTTGATTATATGGGACCTTTTCCCGCCTCTAATGGATACACACATATTTTAGTTGTTGTTGATTACGTTACTAAGTGGGTAGAAGCTATTCCAACTAGATCATAACACTTCTATTAAAATGCTTAAGGAAGTTATTTTTCCGAGGTTTGGAGTCCCTAGATATTTAATAACTGATGGTGGTTCACACTTTATTCAAGGTGCTTTCCGTAAAATGCTTGCTAAATATGATGTTAATCATAGAATTGCATCTCCTTATCACCCTCAGTCTAGTGGTCAAGTAGAGTTGAGCAATAGAGAGCTCAAATTAATTTTGCAAAAGACTGTTAATAGGTCTAGAAAGAATTGGTCCAAAAAACTTGATGATGCATTATGGGCTTATAGAACTGCATATAAAAATCCTATGGGTATGTATCTGTATAAAATGGTTTATGGAAAAGCATGTCACTTACCTCTCGAACTAGAACATAAGGCATATTGGGCTATTAAAGAGCTCAACTATGATTTTAAACTTGTCGGTGAGAAGAGGTTATTTGATATTAGCTCACTCGATGAATGGAGAACCCAAGCTTATGAAAATGCCAAGTTGTTTAAAGAAAAAGTTAAAATATGGCATGACAAAAGGATACAAAAGCATGAGTTTCATATAGGTGATTATGTATTGCTATACAACTCTCGTTTAAGATTTTTTGCAGGAAAAATTCTCTCTAAATGGGAAGGCCCCTATGTTATCTCGGAGGTCTATCGTTCCGGTGCCATAAAAATCAACAACTTCGAGGACACAAATCCGAAGGTGGTAAACGGTCAAAGAATCAAACATTATATCTCAGGTAATCCCATAAATGTTGAAACCAATATTATCGAAACTGTAACCCCGGAGGAATACATAAGGGACACTTTCCGGAGCGTTTCAGACCCCGAAAAGGAATAGGTATGTGGTACAGTAAGTAAACCGACTCCAAAACAATTTTTAACGCAATATTTCTCCGTTTTGGAGTATTTAGAAAAATAGAAAAATAAGTAGCAGTCCAGGAAGGACACGAGGGCCCCACGAGGGTGGTGGGCGCGCCCCTACCTCGTGAGCACCTCGTGTGCCTTCCGGACTCCGTTTCTTGCATGTTACGTATTTTGGTCGGTAAAAATTCATTATATAACCTCCCGAAGGTTTTGACTCCCGTATCACGCAAATATCCTCTGTTTTTGTTTCGAGCTGTCCTGTTGCATATTAAATCAACATGTCTTCCCAGGATTCGGAAGGAGAAAGCTATGTGGATGATTACTTAGCAAATCCAAAGGTCTATGGAGATGTAGAAAACGATGGGTGGACCACGGAGGAAGAAGAGGACTATGAACCCAAGGGGAAGGAGGAGACGAGCTCAGATGAAGATGAAGCACCATTACCTCAACTTGGGGACATGCACGTGGAGTTCAAAAAGTCAAGTCTCCTTGATAGGGTAAAGAAACCCAACTTCGAGTTTATCCCTTTTCGTCTCTTGCAGGAAAATAAGCAGGACCTATGCAAAAAGATATTAACCCTGGAGTGGGAGATTGATGATCTGAGGGATCAAAATGGCGTCCTCAAGCGCAAATTAAGGGAGAAGCCTAAGCCATCAACTAAGCCAACATCACCACCACCTTCTACACCAACAACAAAGAAGGAGACATAATCACATGGGTATGGGCACTCCCCTTGGCAACTGCCAAGCTTGGGGGAGGTGCCCCGGTATCGTATCACAATCACAACTCCTATCATTACCGTTTTTCTTAGTTCGATCCTATTAGTAGTATCTTGATCTGGTAGAACAAAGTTTATGGCATGATCTAGTTTTGAGTTTTGCTTTATGATCTCTCTTTGTAATCGAGTCCGTGAGCTATATATAATAAAGATTAGTGTTGAGTCAAGGGCTTGATTATTTTGCCATGATCTTGGATGAATAAAAGAAAAGAGAAAAAGAATAAAAAGAAACAAAGAGTTCATATTAATCTTATTAAGAGTAATGACTTCACATAGTAAGAGTATGATGATTAAAAGTTGTTGGGAGTTGGCAGACATAGCTTTGGTCATTGTTGCAATTAATAGGAAGTAATAAGGAAAGAGAGGTTTTCACATATAGATATATTATCATTGACATCTTTTATGATTGGGAGCACTCATTAAAATATGACATGCCAAAGAGTTGATGTTGGACAAGGAAGACAACGCAATGAGTTATGTATTTCTTATATCTTAGATGAAGTATGTTGTCATGGATCCTCTAACTTGTTGAGCTTGCCTTTCCCCCTCATGCTAGCCAAATTCTCAGTACCAAGTAGAAATACTACTTGTGCTTCCAAATACCCTTAAACCAGTTTTGCCATGAGAGTCCACCATATCTACCTATGGATTGAGTAAGATCCTTCAAGTAAGTTGTCATCAGTGCAAATCAATAAAAATTGCTCTAAATATGTATGATTGATTGGTGTGGGAGAAATAAGCTTTATACGATCTTGTGATGTGGAAGTAATAAAAGTGACGGACTGCATAATAAAGGTTCATATCACAAGGGGCAGTATAAAGTGACGTTCTTTCGTATTGAGATTTTATGCATCCAACCATAAAAGCGCATGGCAACCTCTGCTTCCCTCTGCGAAGGGCCTATCTTTTATTATTATCTTCTACCTTATGCAAGAGTCATGGCGATCTTCACCTTTTCTTTTACATTTTATCCTTTGGCAAGCTCAGCATGTTGGAAAGAACATGATATATATATATCTAATTGGATGTAGGGGAGCATGAACCATTATTGTTGACATTACCCTTGAGGTAAAAGGTTGTGGGGCAAAACTATAAGCCCCTATCTTTCTCTGTGTCCGATTAAAACTCCGTAACCACAAGTATTGCATGAGTGTTATCAATTATGGAGGACTAAATGATAGTTGAGTATGTGGACTTGCTTTTTAGCTCTGACATAGACTCTTTCCGATGTTATGATAAATTGCAATTGCTTCAATGACTGAGATTATAGTTTGTTGGAGCCCAATAAGGTTTATGATTTATACTTTTGCATTGTGAATAGATCATCACTTGAACATACATAATCATATGACAAAATCTATATACGTTGCTGTTATGAGAATAATCATGATGCCTTCATGTCTGTATTTTATTTTTGTCGACGCCTCTACCTCTAAACATGAGGACATATTTATTGTTATCGGCTTTTCGCTTGAGGACAAGCGAGGTCTAAGCTTGGGGGAGTTGATACATCCATTTTGCATCATGCTTTTATATCGATATTTATTACATTATGGACTGTTATTTCACTTTATGTCACAATACTTATGGCTATTCTCTCTTATTTTACAAGGTTTACATAAGGAGGGAGAATGCCGGCAGCTGAAATTCTGGGCTGGAAAAGGAGCAAATATTAGAGACCTATTCTGCGCAACTCCAAAAGTCCTGAAACTCCACGGAACGTCTTAAAATAAATAAAGAAAAATCCACGCCAAAGATGAAGGCCAGGGGGCCCACACCCTGCTCACGAGGGTGAGGGGCGCGCCCCCTACCTCGTGGGCCCCCTGGTGGCTCTCCGACGTCCATCTTCTCCTATATGAAGTCTTTCGATGAGAAAAAATAGAGGGAACTTTTCGGGACGAGACTCCGCCGCCACGAGGCGGAACCTTGGCAGATCCAATCTAGAGCTCCGGCAGAGCTGTTTTGCCGGGGATACTTCCCTTCGGGAGGGGGAAATCATCACCATCGTCATCACCAACGCTCCTCTCATCGGGAGAGGGCAATCTCCATCAACATCTTCACCAGCACCATCTCATCTCCAAACCCTAGTTCATCTCTTGTATCCAATTCTTGTCTCAAAGTCCGGGATTGGTGCTAGTAGGTTGCTAGTAGTGTTGATTACTCCTTGTAGTTGATCCTAGTTGGTTTATTTGGTGGAAGATCATATGTTCAGATCATATATGCATATTATTACCCCTCTGATTATGAACATGAATATGCTTTGTGAGTAATTACATTTGTTCCTGAGGACAAGGGAGAAGTCTTGCTATTAGTAGTCATGTGAATTTGGTATTCGTTTGATATTTTGATAAGATGTATGTTGTCTAGCCTCTAGTGGTGTTATGTGAACGTCGACTACATAACACTTCACCATTATTTGGGCTAGAGGAAGTCATTAGGAAGTAATAAGTAGATGATGGGTTGCTAGAGTGACAGAAGCTTAAACCTTAGTTTATGCGTTGCTTCGTAAGGGGCTGATTTCGATCCATATGTTTCATGCTATGGTTAGGTTTACCTTAATACTTTTGTTGTAGTTGCAAATGATTGCAATAGAGGTTAATCATAAGTGGGATGCTTGTTCAAGTAAGGACAACACCCAAGCACCGGTCCACCCACATATCAAATTATCAAAGTATCGAACGTGAATCATATGAACATGATGAAAACTAGCTTGACGATATTCCCATGTGTCCTCGGGAGCGCTTTTCCTATTATAGGAGTTTGTTCCTTCTTGTCCTTTGTTACAAAAGGATTGGGCCACCTTCCTGCACTTTATTTACTTTTTTTACTTGTTGCTCGTTACAATATATCCCGTCACAAAAACTATCTGTTACCACTTATTTCTGTACTTGCAGAGAATACCTTGCTGAAATCCGCTTATCATTTCCTTCTGCTCCTCGTTGGGTTCGACACTCTTACTTATCGAAAGGACTACGATAGACCCCCTATACTTGTGGGTCATCAATAGCCTCCACGATATTTATGTTCATGGTGAATTATATCTTACTCATGCTTGCATTCAATGTTGATTAATTTTAATGCATGTTCATGACTGTTGTCGCTCTCTAGTTGGTCGCTTCCCAGTCTCTTTCTAGCCTTCACTTGTACTAAGCGGGAATATTGCTTGTGCATCCAACTCCATAAACCCCAAAAGTTATTCCATATGAGTCCACAATACCTTCCTATATGCGGTATCTACATGCCGTTCCAAGTAAATTTGTATGTGCCAAACTCTAAACCTTCAAATGAAATTCTGTTTTGTATGCTCGAATTGCTCATGTATCAACTAGGGCTGTCTATATCTTCCATGTTAGGCGGGTTATTCTCAAGAGGAGTGGACTCCGCTCCTCACTCACGAGAAAATGGATGGTCACCGGGATGCCCAGTCCCATGCTCAAATCAAATCAAAATAATTGCAAAGAAAACTCCCCCAGGATTGTTGTTAGTTGGAGGCACCCGTTGTTTTGGGCAAGCCATGGATTGATGCTTGTTGGTGGTGGGGGAGTATAAACTTTACCATTCTGCTTGGGAACTGCCTATAATGTGTGTAGCATGGAAGATATCGAGATCTCTCGGTTGTTATGTTGACAATGAAAGTATACCGCTCAAAATTTTATTCATCTCTATTTTGAAATCGAGCTCTGGCACCTCTACAAATCCCTGCTTCCCTCTGCGAAGGGCCTATCTATTTACTTTTATGTTGAGTCAGCATCCTCTTATTAAAAAGCACCCGTTGGAGAGCACCGCTGTCATTTGCATGCATTACTATTAGTTTACATTGAGTATGACTGTGACTGGATCTCTTTTACCATGAATTACAATTTCTAGTCAACCCTTGATCTTCAGGGGTGCTATGCATTTATGTTTTGTGGTCTCAAAAAGGGCTAGCGAGATACCATCTTGTTATATCATATTATGATTGTTTTGAGAAAGTGTTGTCATCTGAGATTTATTATTATTGCTCGCTAGTTGATTATGTCATTGATATGAGTAAACATGAGACCTAAGTGTTATTGTGAATATGGTTAGTTCATAATCTTTGCTGAAAACTTGAATGCTGGCTTTACATATTTACAACAACAAGAGCAAACCGAGTTTGTAAAAGTTTTTCTTTATCACTTTCAGTTTATCAACTGAATTGCTTGAGGACAAGCAAATGTTTAAGCTTGGGGGAGTTGATACGTTTCCAATGTATCTACTTTTCCAAACACTTTTGCCCTTGTTTTGGACTCTAACTTGCATAATTTGAATGGAACTAACCCAGACTGACGATGTTTTCAGCAGAATTGCCATGGTGTTATTTTTGTGCAGAAATAAGAGTTCTTGGAATGACCTGAAAATCAACGGAGAATATTTTTGGAATATATAAAAAATACTGGCGAAAGAATCAAGGCCAGGGGCCCACACCCTGTCCACGAGGGTGGTGGCGCGCCCCCTGCGTCATGGGCCCCTTGATGCTCCACCAACCTCAACTCCAACTCCATATATTCATGTTCGGGGAGAAAAAAATCAAGAAGAAGGATTCATCGCGTTTTACGATACGGAGCCGCCGCCAAGCCCAAATCTCTCTCAGGAGGGCTGATCTGGAGTCCGTTCGGGGCTCCGGAGATGGGAATCCTTCGCCATCGCCAGCATCAACCTTCCTCCATCACCAATTTCATGATGCTCACCGCCATGTGTGAGTAATTCCATCATAGGCTTGCTGTACAGTGATGGGTTGGTTGAGATTTATCATGTAATCGAGTTAGTTTTGTTAGGGTTTGATCCCTAGTATCCATTATGTTCCGAGATTGATGTTGCTATGACTTTGCTATGCTTAATGCTTGTCACTAGGGCCCGAGTGCCATGATTTCAGATCTGAACCTATTATGTTTTCATGAATATATGTGAGTTCTTGATCCTATCTTGCAAGTCTATAGTCACCTATTATGTGTTATGACCCGTTAACCCCGAAGTGACAATAATCGGGATACTTACCGGTGATGACAGTAGTTTGAGGAGTTCATGTATTCACTAAGTGTTAATGCTTTGGTCCGGTACTCTATTAAAAGGAGGCCTTAATATCCCTTAGTTTCCAATAGGACCCCGCTGCCACGGGAGGGTAGGACAAAAGATGTCATGCAAGTTCTTTTCCATAAGCACGTATGACTATATTCAGAATACATGCCTACATTACATTGAGGAACTAAAGCTAGTTCTATGTCACCCTATGTTATAACCATTGTATGAGGAATCGTATCCGACATAATTATCCATCACTGATCCATTGCCTACGAGCTTTTCGCATATTGTTCTTCGCCTATTTACTTTTTCGTTGCCACTGTTACAATCACTACAAAACCAATACTGTTACTTTTGCCACCGTTACCGCTACTATCATATTACTTTGCTACTAAATACTTTGCTGCAGATATTAAGTCTTTCAGGTGCGGTCGAATTGACAACTCAACTGTTAATACTTGAGAATATTCGTTGGCTCCCCTTGTGTCGAATCAATAAATTTGGGTTGAATACTCTACCCTCGAAAACTATTGCGATCCCCTATACTTGTGGGTTATCAAGACTATTTTCTGGCGCCGTTGCCGGGGAGCATAGCTCTATTCTTTGAGTCACTTGGGATTTATATCTGCTGATCACTATGAAGTACTTGAAAGATAAAAGAACCAAGATTTTTCCCTCAACTACGAGGGGAGGTAAGGAACTGCCATCTAGCTCTGCACTTGATTCACCTTCTATTTTGAGTAAACTTGCGACACCTACACCTGCTATTCATTATGATATGTCGCATGTTATTGATGATGCCGCTTCTGCTTTGCATGATGCTTATGATGAAACTACTTCTACGCTTGATAATACTGTGCCACTAGGTGAATTTCTGGATGAACAACTTGCTAGGGTTAGAGAGAATGAAATTATTGAAACTGATAATATTGATGAAAGTGATGATGAAGATTATCCCCTAGATATGAATTGCCTGTTGTGACTGAGGGTTATGTTATGGATGAAGAAACTGCTACAGACTTTTTAGCTTGCAAGGATAGGTCTGATCTTAAGAAATTATTAGCTAAGCTTAAAGAAAAATCCTTGAATGCTAGAATGAAATATGACCCTGCTTTTGCTACTTCACCTATCTGTTTTTCCGATAAGGATTATGATTTCTCTATCGATCCTGAGTTAATTACTTTGGTTGAATCTGGTCCTTTTTATGGCTATGAATGTGAAACTGTTGTGGCACATCTTACTAAATTAAATGATATAGCCACCCTGTTTACTCATGATGAGAAAATGCGCTATTACTTTATCCCTAAGTTATTTCTGTTCTCATTAAAGGGTGATGCTAAAACATGGTTTAATTCTCTTGATCCTGGTTGTGTGTGTAGTCCCCAGGATATGATTTATTACTTCTCCGCTAAATATTTCCCCGCTCATAAGAAACAAGTTGCTTTAAGGGAAATATATAATTTTGTGCAAATTGAAGAAGAGAGTCTCCGACAAGCTTGGGGGAGGCTTCTACAATTACTTAATGCTTTGCCTGATCATCCTCTCAAGAAAAATGAAATACTTGAGAATATTCTTTGGCTCCCCTTGTGTCGAATCAATAAATTTGGGTTGAATACTCTACCCTCGAAAACTGTTGCGATCCCCTATACTTGTGGGTTATCAACCCCATCAGTAGTTTTTCTTTTGTACACGCTCTCACAACTTTTGTCTTTTGTTCTAAAGTAAATATTGGCTATGATCTGTGAATCATTGAGATGCATCAGCATGCGTGTTTGTTTTCCTTTGTATTTGATGGAATGTGGTAACGGGGAAACCTTGGAGTAGGAATGAAAATGGAGTGGAAAGTTTCCGTTTTTCCGGATAAAAATGGAAACGGAAAGAAACCAACATTTCGTTTCGTTGGAGCGCGCCATCGAGCAAAACCAACATTTAAATCACGTCCGTCGTGTTCCATGATACGTCTCCAACGTATCTATAATTTTTGATTGCTCCATGCTATTGTATTATCTATTTTGGATGTTTAATGGGCTTTGTTATGCACTTTTATACTATTTTTGGGACTAACCTACTAACCAAAGGCCCAGTGCAAATTGTTGTTTTTTTGCCTATTTCAGTGTTTCGCAGAAATGGAATACCAAACGGAATCCAAACGGAATGAAACCTTCGGGAGAGTTATTTTTGGAACAAACGCAATCCAGGAGACATGGAGTGGACGTCAAGGAAGCAATGAGGCGGCCACGAGGTAGGAGGGCGCACCCAGGGGGTAGGCGCGCCCCCACCCTCGTGGACCCCTCGTGGCTCCACTGACCTACTTCTTTCGCCTATATATACTCATATACCCCAAAAACATCTGAGAGCACCACGAAACCCTATTTCCACCGCCGCAACCTTCTGTACCCATGGGATCCCATCTTGGGGCCTTTTCCGGTGCTCTGCCAGAGGGGGAATCGATCACGAAGGGCTTCTACATCAACACCATAGCCTCTCCGATGATGTGTGAGTAGTTTACCACAGACCTTCGGGTCCATAGTTAATAGCTAGTGTAACATCCCAAATTTTCAATTGGAATGTTATACATTAGGTCATCAATGCATATCATATTTTATTTGCTTTTGGTTGATCCTAGAAATTCTACGCAACTCAATGACCCACGGAGAGAGTTGGGGATTTCGTTATTTTCATATTTGAGTTTTCTCAAATTTTGAGAATAGGATCATTTGATTTTATTTATTTTATCATCAATTATTTCTATTACAAAAATATGAGAGAGGGAATAAAATGACTTTCCCAAAATAAAGAAATATTGAGGATTTAATAATAAAATCAAATAAGATTTTATTTCGGAGTTTTTCGGTGCTTTATTTGAATTTAGGAAAAATGTCTGTTTTTCAACATTGCTTTTAGGTCCCAAATAAATGTTTACCTTGTGCGGGTTGATTTTAGAAGCCCGTGAAAATTTATTTCGGAATTTTTGAGTCCGTTTAGTATTTCTTTTTATTTTTCTTTTGCGCGTAATTAAAAAAAAACAACGAACCGACCTAGGGCCGTGTCCGACTAGGACTCCCGGCCCGTTAGGCTATATATAGCCGGGGGAGGCCCAGCCGAAACCCTAGCCCCGCCCCAAGCCGCCCTAGCCGTCCTAGCGCCGCCGCCGCCGCCCCACCGCCGCCGCGCCGCCTCGCCGCCGGACGCCGCCGCCGCACGCCGCCCGAGGTCCGCCGCCGCCTCGAAATCCGTGCGGTTTTTTTTTCAAAAAACCGTTCGGTTTTTCCGTCAGTTTTTTTAGATTCGGCTTTTTTTAAATAGATCGATTTTTCCGGTTTATTTAATTTAGCGAGCGTTCGTCGTTTTTCTTTTTCTCGGATTAAATCCGTGATTTTTTTGATCGCGATTCCTCATCCGATTTTCGATTTAGTATAACTTTTCGCTCGTTTATCAGAATCAGGCGATTCAAGCGCCTAGAGTTTCGTCTCGAAACCCTCTATCCGTGTAACCAACTTAAACCAGTTTTTGCTACTATAAAATTTGCCCTAGATCCAGATTAGTAGAACAAAGTTGTTTTCTTTCGCTGTTTGACTTTCGTTGCTTCGTTCGATTTGATTCTTTTTGCCAACCGGAGTTCTTAAGTTGAACCTTCTGGTTAGATCTCTTATTTGAGTTTTACCTGTGCATTAGATGAGTACTTATTGTATGCTTGTTTGTTTGTCTGCGATAGAATACCCGGAGTGCGCCACCTGTTACTTCGAATCTCTAGGTTTCCCGGATCATCAGCAAGGCAAGTAACACTTTGATCATACCTTTTCTACTACCCAGTTTTATTGCATTAGATCAATCCTCACACATTGCATGGTTAGGATCTAATTAAATTGTGGGATGGGAAGTAGATGAGGTAGTACCTATTACCTATTTATTATCAAATCTTTGGGAGTTACTTCCGCGTTTTCTTATTATGCCATGCTATGCTAGTAGACGTGGATTGGGTGAGTGATATCCATGACATATGTGAGTTTTGTTAATTAATATTTTATCTAAGGTGGCAACTTAAACACACATCTGGGTGGATTGAGGCACCTGGGTATTCCAGGACTTGCCTATTTTCTTTTGGACCGCCACCCAGGCTCAAAGGGATCATGAGACTATTCATACTAGAAACTTCCGTGTGCAGCCACAAGCTATTATGGGCTCTAGCATAGTTGACTAAGTCGTGCGAACTCTTACAGTGGTAGACTAGCAGATGTAGGGGATGTAGGTGGTACGGTCTACCCGATCGTAAGGTGCTAGTGCTTCTGAAAGACTATGTCTCGGTCATCCGTCTTCTCAAACACCCTGTAGTGCGAGAAACCCAACGGAGGCGATCGAGTCTTGTGGGGAAAAGTGCGCAAACCTCTGCAGAGTGTAATAAACTAATCATGGTTAGCCGTGTCCCCGGTTATGGACATCTTGAGTATCTAGTACCTGGATTATCATGTGAATCTCAACATGTTACTCTAAATTAATTTTGTTGGGTTTTGTTTAATGATGATGCTTAATTGGGATTGAGAATGCTGTCAACCATTCTCAATGTTTAACAACTACCATGATAGTTAAATAAATTTATTGCTTCGAAGTAGGGAAAAATTGGCTTTACGCAAAACTGTAACCATAGAGCTTTCCACCAGCCAAATATGCATATAATATAGCTGTTTCATTCCATTACTCTCTATGTGTTACATTGCCAGCATATTCCATGTGCTGACCCGTTTCAGGCTGCAACGTTAATGTTGCAGACTTTTCAGATGATGATTAAGGAGTTTTTAGGCCGTGGTTCTATACTCAGTGATGCCGTTGGAGTTGATGGACTCACTTATCTTCCAAGCCTTCCACTATTATCGATATTAGATGGCCTTAAGCCATATTTATTGTATTAAGTTCTCTTTTGAGACACTCGATGTAATAAGTGTGTGATTGCTACTCTGCTATAAATCCTCCGAGTACTATGTGGTGTCAGCATTACTGATCCAGGGATGACACCGGAGCACAGAGATCAGACTGTTTGAGGTCTGGTCGCTACAGAGATGGTATCAGAGCACACGCTGACTGTAGGACACGACCACTAAGCTCAAAGACCTAGATCACTATTCACTCTCTTCTCTTCTGACCTCTCATCTTTTCTACTCTTTTAGGATGGCGGATGCAAGGAACAAGTTCACGCAACCGGATGAAGATACACCCTTTGGACGTCACTTGAAGGAAGTCACTAGATACCTGAATATAGGAGTACCAAGCTTCACCGGAACCTACAACGCCACTTTACCTGAAGAAGAGCGCTGTATGATTCAAGTTCAAGTTCCAGGAAGGACGTTCATGCCAGTCATTGAGCCCATAGGGTTTTCTTTTGATACACCAACTTGGAGTCTAGGAAAGAGCGTGGCAGCTCACATCGCCATGGGACGCATTGGAGAAGTCTACCGCAATGATCTCAAGGATACTATCTACCAGATTTGTGGGCTCCAAGATGAGCACTGGGAGATGATCAACACCAGGAAGGATAGATCAATCGCAGCTTTTATCCAGGAGTTAAACCAGCACATTCGACGACAGGAGAACCAGATGTGTGCCGACATGATAGATCTGAATAAGGCTAAGACTAGAATCAAGGAACTGGAGGAAGAACTCAAGGCTACACGTGAAGATTACGAAGAGGAAATTCAAGTATTGGTGGAGAAGAATGACGACCTGATCAAGAAGATTGGAATATTTATAGGAGGCTCTACGCCAGTAGAGGAAGACGAAGAACCCAAGGAGATTAGCCCGGAAGACTACATCATCATTGACGGCACCGACTCGGATCCAGATAGTAGCGATGATGACTATGTTGATGAAGCTGGAGCAGATATCATGGAGTCTGCAACCGAAGAATATTTCTAGTAGACCACCTCATCAGTAGTAGTAGTCCACCATGTAAATATAGTAGTCCGAGCACTTTTGCGATAGTTAGATCGATTGTATGCCCTTGTTTGATTGAATGAAGTGAATTGTTTGTTTTGCCTCATGTGCATATGGGTAGTGTTTTCTCTTTAGACCCCCTCTATTCTTACATCTCATCTTTTCTAAACCCTCAGATACCTCCGAGACGTGACCCTGGATTTGCCTTTCCACCGGAGCTCACCCAGTTGATCCAGCAGTAGAACACATTGATGCAGTTGCTAGTCCAGAATCAGAATCAAGGGAACAACAACAACAACCCACCACCACCACCACCTGTTGTTCACTTAGCCCGATTTCTTAGGCTGAATCCGCCGGTGTTTTCCAGTAGCACCGAGCCGATAGTAGCAGATGATTGGCTCCGCAAGACAGCTAGGGAGTTGACCACAGCAGGATGCACAGATGCGGAGAAGGTGAAGTTTGCCGCACATCAGTTAGAAGGACCCGCAGTGTCATGGTGGGAGAATTTCACAGCCACTTTCCCTGTCGATACTGTCACATGGGACCAGTTTCAGCAGGCTTTTCGTACTGCACATGTTTCAGCAGGAGCTATGGCCATGAAGAAGCGTGAGTTTCACAACTTGCGCCAAGGAGGACGGACAGTTGGCCAGTATGTGGAGGACTTTAGTAAGTTAGCACGTTATGCACCAGATGACGTCGCCACGGATGCAGCAAAGCAGGAGAAGTTTCTGGAAGGACTGAATGATGAGTTGAGCATGCAGTTGATGGTAGCAACCTTCAACAACTACCATGAGTTGGTAGACCGTGCTCTTATGATTGAAGGGAAGCAGCAGCAAATTGAGAATCGCAAGAGGAAGTATGGACAAGGAAAGTACACTTCAGGAGCTCAGCAGAAGCCACGTTTTACCCCTAGACCGGGAGGACATTTTCAGCATACCCATGGAGGAGGTAGCTCGCACAATCACAATGGCACCAAGAATGGTAATGGTAATGGAGGAAGCAACGGCCTGAATCGCACCAACCCATCAACCCCAGCCAAGAAGGACCCGAGCCAAGTCACGTGCTTTAAGTGTCAGAAGACCGGACATTATGCCAATGAATGTCCTGAAGGCCAAAATGGCAATGGAAGTTCTGGGAAGAAGCCGAACCCTTTCAACAGGGGACAGGTGAACCACGTTAGTGTGGAGGAGGTTGAAGCTCAGCCCGATGCAGTAATAGGTAAGTTTTTGGTTAAGTCATTTACTGCACTCGTTCTTTTTGATACTGGTGCATCGCATTCATACATCTCAAGGGGATTTGTGGATAAGTATAACCTATCAACCCAAGCCCTTAGGTCACCCATGTTAGTAACCTCGCCTGGAGCAGAGTATGTGGCTAGTCTATGGTGTGATCGGTTACCATTAAAGATTGGTAACTATGTTTTTGCCTCAGACCTAATAGTATTGGAATCCCAAGGATTGGATGTGATATTAGGCATGGATTGGTTATCAAAGTATGAAGGGAATATTGAATGTGCTAGTAAGACAATTATGCTTACCACTCCAGAAGGGAGAAGGATCAAGTATGTATCCCGACATGTGCCAAAGAGGACTCAAGTAAATTGCTTAACATGAGTTGTGCAGGAGGAAGTACCAGTGGTAAGGGATTTCCCTGAAGTATTTCCAGAGGAGTTGCCAGGCATGCCACCGGATAGAGATATTGAGTTTTTGATTGAGCTATTGCCAGGCACAGGGCCAATATCAAAGAGACCATATAGGATGCCAGCAAAGGATTTGGTGGAAATTAAGAAGCAGATTAAGGAGTTACTGGATAAGGGATATATTCGCCCAAGTTCTTCACCTTGGGGATTGCCAGTACTTCTAGTGGAGAAGAAGGATGGATCGTTAAGGATGGTTGTTGATTATCGAGGATTGAATGAAGTAACGATCAAGAACAAGTACCCACTACCGATGATCAATGATCTGTTTGATCGATTGCAAGGAGCTAAGGTATTTTCCAAGATCGATCTACGATCAGGATACCACTAGTTGAAGATTCGAGAATAGGATATTCCGAAGACAACTTTTACCACCAGGTATGGGCTGTACGAGTATACCGTTATGTCATTTGGTCTGACTAACACACCTGCCTATTTTATGAACATGATGAACAAAGTGTTTATGGAGTTCTTGGATAAGTTCGTCATAGTGTTCATTGGTGATATCCTGGTTTATTCGAAGAATGAAGAGGAACACAAGGAGCATTTGCGTTTGGTACTTGGAAAGCTCAGAGAACATCAATTATATGCCAAGTTCAGCAAATGTGAGTTTTGGTTGAAGGAAGTAGGATTCCTCAGACACGTTATATCTAGATAGGGTATATCAGTTGATCCCACTAAAGTTGATACTGTGACCAAGTGGGAAGCCCCAACAACAGTTGGAGAGATCCAGAGTTTTCTTGGACTCACAGGATACTACCGGAGATTTATCGAGAATTTCTCAAAGATTGCGAAGCCTATGACTGAGTTGTGAAAGAAAGATACCAAGTTCATATGGACGGAGGAATGTGAGGCTAGTTTCCAGGAGTTGAAGAAACGCTTGGTTACCTCACCAGTGTTGATTTTGCCAGACCAGACCAAAGATTATGAGGTGTATTGCGACGCTTCACGTCGAGGACTTGGAGCAGTGCTTATGCAGGAAGGGAGAGTTGTTTCATATGCCTCGAGACAACTGAAACCTCATGAGTTGAATTATGCCACGCATGATTTGGAGTTAGCAGCCGTAGTGCATGCTTTGAAAACATGGAGGCATTTCCTCATTGGAAACCATTGTGAGGTGTACACGGATCATAAGAGTTTGAAATACATTTTCACACAGAAGGAGTTGAATCTCAGGCAAAGGAGATGGTTGGAGCTCATCAAGGATTATGATATGAAATTGCATTATCACCCCAGAAGGGCTAATGTAGTAGCTGACGCATTAAGCCGTAAGAGCCATGTCAATACGTTAATGATGGGAGAAATACCCAAGGAGTTAGCAGGAAATCTTCGTGAACTATGTTTGGAAATAGTTCCGAGAGGCTATGTAGCCGCATTGGAGATTCAGTCAACTTTGATGGATAGAATCATGGAAGCTCAGAAGACTGACAAAGAGATTGCCGCTATTAAGGAGAAACTGATCAAAGGAAAAGCTAAAGGATTTCATGAGGATGAGCACGATACCCTATGGTTTGAAGACCGCGTTTACGTGCCCAATGACCCGGAGATCAGGAAGTTGATACTGCAAGAGGCACACGACTCACCATATTCAATTCACCCAGGAAATACCAAGATGTATTTGGATCTGAAGGATATTTTCTGGTGGACCGGAATGAAGAAGGATATTGCGGAATATGTAGCAGTTTGTGATGTATGTCAGAGAGTAAAGGCAGAGCATCAGAAGCCAGCGGGATTGTTACAACCATTGTCGATACCCGAATGGATGTGGGATAAGCTAGGCATGGATTTTATCACGGGATTACCCAGGACTCGTTCAGGCTATGACTCGATTTGGGTTGTAGTCGATCGATTGACGAAAGTAGCTCATTTCATCCCAGTAAAGACCACTTACACCAGTGCTAAGTTGGCAAAGATATACATGACCAGAATCTTATGTTTGCATGGAGTTCCAAGGAGTATCGTATCAGATAGAGGAACCCAGTTTACCTCAAAGCTCTAGAAGCAGTTGCACGAAACTTTGGGTACCAGGCTAGAATTCAGTACAGCTTTTCATCCACATACAGATGGACAGACCGAGAGAGTCAATCAGATTTTGGAGGATATGCTGAGAGCTTGTGCGCTAGATTATGGATCTAGTTGGGACGATAATTTGCCATATGCAGAGTTCTCTTACAACAACAGTTACCAAACCAGTTTAAAGATGGCTCCTTTCGAAGCTTTGTACGGAAGGAGGTGCAGGACACCGTTGTCGTGGGATGAAGTTGGAGACCGCCAGTTGTTTGGTCCTGACTTGATTAAAGAGTCTGAACAGAAGGTGAAGTTGATTCGTGATAGGCTCAAGATAGCCCAGTCCAGGCAGAAAAGTTATGCAGATTCTAAACGCAAGGAGACAGTTTACGAAGTTGGAGATAGAGCTTATCTTCGAGTATCTCCACTTCGGGGAACAAAGCGTTTTGGAGTTAAAGGGAAGTTAGCACCACGATTTGTAGGACCATATCGAGTTTTGGAGCGTATCGGAGAAGTGGCCTACAAGTTGGAATTGCCCGAAGGATTATCAGGAGTTCATGATGTGTTCCACGTTTCTCAGTTAAAGAAATGCCACGCGGAGATGGCTGACATACCTTTGAGAGACACAAAACTATTCAGTTGGATAACGATTTGACGTACGAGGAGAAACCAATGAAGATCCTCGAGTTTGCCAGCCGAGTCACCCGCAGCAAGATTATCAAGTTTTGCAAAGTTCAGTGGAGCCACCACACAGAGGATGAAGCCACCTGGGAGCGAGAGGAAGATTTTCTCAAGGACCACCCTCACCTATTTTCTACCCAACCCGAATCTCGAGGGCGAGATTCATCTTAAGGGGGGTAGGTTTGTAACATCCCAAATTTTCAATTTCGAATGTTATACATTAGATCATCAATGCATATCATATTTTATTTGCTTTTGGTTGATCCTAGAAATTCTACGCAACTCAATGACCCACAGAGAGAGTTGGGGATTTCGTTATTATCATATTTGAGTTTTCTCAAATTTTGAGAATAGGATCATTTGACTTTATTTATTTTATCATCAATTATTTCTATTACAAAAATATGAGAGAGGGAATAAAATGATTTTGTCAAAATAAAGAAATATTGAGGATTTAATAATAAAATCAAATACGATTTTATTTCGGAGTTTTTTGGTGCTTTATTTGAATTTAGGAAAAATGTGCGTTTTTCAAATTTGCATTTAGGTCCCAAATAAATGTTCACCTTGTGCGGCTTGATTTTAGAAGCCCGTGAAAATTTATTTCGGAATTTTTGGAGTCCGTTTAGTATTTCTTTTTATTTGTCTTCTGCGCGTAATTTAAAAAAAACAACGAACCGACCTAGGGCCGTGTCCGACTAGGACTCCCGGCCCGTTAGGCTATATATAGCCGGGGAGGCCCAGCCGAAACCCTAGCCCCGCCCCAATCCGCCCCAGCCGCCCTAGCGTCACCGCCGCCGCCGGACGCCGCCGCCGCACGCCGCCCGATGTCCGCCGCCGCCTCGAAATCCGCGCTGATTTTTTTATTTTTTTTCGAAAAACCATTCGGTTTTTCCGTCGGTTTTTTTAGATTCGGCTTTTTTTAAATAGATCGGTTTTTCCGGTTTATTTAATTTAGCGAGCGTTCGTCGTTTTTCTTTTTCTCGGATTAAATCCGCGATTTTTCTGATCGCGATTCCTGATCCGATTTTCGATTTAGTATAACTTTTCGCTCGTTTATCGGAATCAGGCGATTCAAGCGCCTAGAGTTTCGTCTCGAAACCCTCTATCCGGTTAACCAACTTAAACCAGTTTTTGCTACTGTAAAATTTGCCCTAGATCCAGATTAGTAGAACGAAGTTGTTTTCTTTCACCGTTTGACTTTCGTTGCTTCGTTCGATTTGATTCTTTTTGCCAACCGAAGTTCTTAAGTTGAACCTTCTGGTTAGATCTCTTATATGAGTTTTACCTGTGCATTAGATGAGTACTTATTGTATGCCTGTTTGTTTGTCTGCGATAGAATACCCAGAGTGCGCCGCCTGTTACTTCGAATCTCTAGGTTTCCCAGATCATCAGCAAGGCAAGTAACACTTTGATCATACCTTTTCTACTACCCAGTTTTATTGCATTAGATCAGTCCTCACACATTGCATGGTTAGGATCTAATTAAATTGTGGGATGGGAAGTAGATGAGGTAGTACCTATTACCTGTTTATTATCAAACCTTTGGGAGTTACTTCCGCGTTTGCTTATTATGCCATGCTATGCTAGTAGACGTGGATTGGGTGAGTGATATCCATGACAGATGTGAGTTTTGTTAAGTAATGGTTTATCTAAGGTGGCAACTTAAACACACATCTGGGTGGATTGAGGCACCTGGGTATTCCAGGACTTGCCTGTTTTCTTTTGGACCGCCACCCAGGCTCAAAGGGATCATGAGACTATTCATACTAGAAACTTCCATGTGCAGCCACAAGCTATTATGGGCTCTAGCATAGTTGACTAAGTCGTGCGAACTCTTACAGTGGTAGACTAGCAGATGTAGGGGATGTAGGTGGTACGGTCTAGCCGATCGTAAGGTGCTAGCACTTCTGAAAGACTATGTCTCGGTCATCCGTCTTCTCAAACACCCTGTAGTGCGAGAAACCCAACGGAGGCGATCGAGTCTTGTGGGGAAAAGTGTGCAAACCTCTGCAAAGTGTAATAAACTAATCATGGTTAGTCGTGTCCCCGGTTATGGACATCTTGAGTATCTAGTACCTGGATTATCATGTGAATCTGAACATGTTACTCTAAATTAATTTTGTTGGGTTTTGTTTAATGATGATGCTTAATTGGGATTGAGAATGCTATCAACCATTCTCAATGTTTAACAACTACCATGATAGTTAAATAAATTTATTCCTTTGAAGTAGGGAAAAATTGGCTTTACGCAAAACTGTAACCATAGAGCTTTCCACCAGCCAAATATGCATATAATATAGCTGTTTCATTCCATTACTCTCTATGTGTTACATTGCCAGCATATTCCATGTGCTGACCCGTTTCGGGCTGCAACGTTAATGTTACAGACTTTTCAGACGACGATTAAGGAGTTTTTAGGTCGTGGTTCTATACTCAGTGATGCCATTGGAGTTGATGGACTCACTTATCTTCCAAGCCTTCCGTTGTTATCGATATTAGATGGCCTTAAGCCATATTTATTGTATTAAGTTCTCTTTTGAGACACTCGATGTAATAAGTGTGTGATTGCTACTCTGCTATAAATCCTCCGAGTACTGTGTGGTGTCAGCATTACTGATCCAGGGATGACACCGGAGCATAGAGATCAGACTGTTTGAGGTCTGGTCGCTACAGCTAGATGGCTTCTTCTCTCTCTTTGGATCTCAATACAAAGTTCTCCTCGATTCTCTTGGAGATCTATTCGATATAATTCTTTTTGCGGTGTGTTTGTCGACATTCCATAAATTGTGGGTTTATGATCAAGATTATCTATGAACAATATTTGATTCTTCTCTGAATTCTTTTATGCATGATTTAATATCTTTGCAAGTCTCTTCGGATTATCAGTTTGGTTTGGACTACTAGATTGATATTTCTTGCAATGGGAGAAGTGCTTAGCTTTGGGTCCAATCTTGCGGTGTCCTTTCCCAGTGACAGCAGGGGCAGAAAGGCACATATTGTATTGTTGCCATCAAGGATAAAAAGATGGGGTTTATATCATATTGCTTGAGTTTATCCCTCTACATCATGTCATCTTGCTTAATGCGTTACTCTGTTCTTATGAACTTAATACTCCAGATGCATGCTGGATAGCGGTCGATGTGTGGAGTAATAGTAGTAGATGCAGAATCATTCCGGTCTACTTGTCGCAGACGTGATGCCTATATACATGATCATGCCTAGATATTCTCATAACTATGCGCTTTTCTATCAATTGCTCGACAGTAATTTGTTCACCCACCGTAGAATTTGCTATCTTGAGAGAAGCCACTAGTGAAACCTATGCCCCCCGGGTCTATCTTCCATCATATTATTTTCCTATCTACTTGCTATTTCTGTCGCCTTTTATTTTGCAATCTTTATTTTCCAATCTATACAACAAAAATACCAAAAATATTTACCTTAGTAACTTTATCAGATCTCACTTTTGCAAGTGGCCGTGAAGGGATTGACAACCCCTTTATCGCGTTGGTTGAAAGGTTCTTATTTGTTTGTGCAGGTGCGAGGGACTTGTGTGTAGTCTCCATACTAGATTGATACCTTGGTTCTAAAAAACTGAGGGAAATACTTATGCTACATTGCTGCATCACCCTTTCCTCTTCAAGGGAAACCAACGCATGCTCAAGAGGTAGCAAGAAGGATTTCTGGTGCCGTTGCCGGGGAGATCTACACACAAGTCGAGACATACCGAGTACCCATCACAAACTCTTATCCCTCGTATTACATTATTTTCCATTTGCCTCTCATTTTCCTCTCCCCCACTTCACCTTTGCCATTTTATTCGCCCTCTTTTTCATTCGCTCTTTTTCTTGCTTTTTGTGTGCTCGTTCTTTGTACAATTTGCTACCATCATGTCTGAAATTGGGGAGGTTATCATTGATAAGGATAGTGGTAATAACATGGAAAACTTTGATGCTTTTGATGATCCTCATGAAGAACCTACTATTTTACACACTAAAAGTTTTCGGATTGGTAGCGGTAATATTATTGGAAAAGGAGTTATTCAAAATTTCTTTACTTGTGCCGGTGCCCTGCCCTCTATGGGTGGGTCTATTCTTCATAGAACTACTAGTCTTGCGGTTGCTATATCCTCGCTCATAGTTGAACTTGAAAGACAATTTATTCATATGCATCCTTGCATACAAAGGATTTTTCTAGAATTTTCCAATATCGAGCATTCTTCTGTTAAGCGAGCAGCTACTATCTTTTTGGCACATGAGTTCAGGTTTATAATAAAGGAGGCCAATGAAATTTTTGTGCATTATAGGGTGGACACTGGTCATCCTCCCATAGAAGCTATCCTTTTTAATCAAGAAGACTTAATGCGTTTACGATCTTTAGATCATGTTGCTTACAATGAAAACCTTAGAAACAAGGTTCCTACCGATGTTCTAGTTGATAGAATTTTTGAACTCAATGATGACTTTGCTATTCAGAACAACAGGTTAGGTTTTTCTCTTGAACAAAGGCTCATGACTTATTGCCAAAAGAATGCTTATAATGATGAATTGGTTGTGTAATATAAGGGGCCAAAGGAGGAACCCATACCTCCCGAGCTTGATCTTGGGGACTTTTGTCCCATTAAATTTAGCCCTTTTGATTACTTTTGCTTGCCACAAAGAAAACTTGCTGCTAAACATAGGGAATATGAGATGAGTTTCCGCAATTTTCCCTACCATTATTATGATAATACCTAGATCTATTCTTGTTTTTATGCCTAGCTAGGGGCGTTAAATGATAGCGCTTGTTGGGAGGCAACCCAATTTTATTTTTGTTTATTGCTTTTTGTTCCCGTTTATTAATAAATAATTCATCTAGATTATGTTTAGATGTGGTTTTATGTTTTTAATTAGTGTTTGTGCCAATTAGAACCTTTGGGAAGACTTGGGGGAAGTCTTTGCGATCTTGCTATAAAAATAGAAACTTTAGCGCTCACGAGATTAGCTGCCATTTTTTACTGGAGAGTGCGATTAGGTTGATTATTTTTGAAGATGATTAATAGAAATTTTCCTCACGTACACCAATTTATTTCAGAATTTTGGGGGTTACAGAAGTATTCGAAACCTACATATTACTACAGACTATTCTGTTTTTGACAGATTCTGTTTTTCGTGTGTTGTTTGCTTATTTTGATGAATCTATGGATAGTATCGGGGGGTATGAACCATAGAGAAATTGGAATACAGTAGGTTTAACACCAATATAAATAAAGAATGAGTTAATTACAGTACCTTGAAGTGGTGGTTTGTTTTCTTATACTAACGGAGCTCATGAGATTTTCTGTTGAGTTTTGTGTTGTGAAGTTTTCAAGTTTTGGGTAAAGATTTGATGGATTTTGGAATAAGGAGTGGCAAGAGCCTGAGCTTGGGTATTACCATGGCACCCCAAGGTAAAATTCAAGGATAACCAAAAGCCTAAGCTTGGGGATGCCCCGGAAGGCATCCCCTCTTTCGTCTTCGTCCATCGGTAACTTTACTTGAGGCTATATTTTTATTCACCACATGATATGTGTTTTGCTTGGAGCTTCTTGTATGATTTGAGTCTTTGCTTATTAGTTTACCACAATCATCCTTGCTATACACACCTTTTGGAGAGACACACATGAATCAGAATTTATTAGAATACTCTATGTGCTTCACTTATATCTTTTGAGCTAAATAATTTTGCTCTAGTGCTTCACTTATATCTTTTTAAGAGCACGGTGGTGGTTTTATTTTATAGAAATTATTGATCTCTCATGCTTCACTTACATTATTTTGAGAGTCTTATAGAACAACATGGTAATTTGCTTTGGCTATAAAATTAGTCCTAATGTGATGAACATCCATGTTGGGTATAATAAAAACTATCATATAAAGTGCATCGAATGCTATGAGAAGTTTGATTCTTTATGATTGTTTTGAGATATGAAGATGGTGATATTAGAGTCATGCTAGTTGAGTAGTTGTGAATTTGAGGAATACTTGTTCTAAAGTTTGTGATTCCCGTAGCATACACGTATGGTGAACCGTTATGTGATGAAGTCGGAGCATGATTTATTTATTGATTGTCTTCCTTATGAGTGGAAGTCAGGGACGAGCGATGGTCTTTTTCTACCAATCTATCCCCCTAGGAGCACACGCATAGTACTTCATTTAGATAACTACCTATTATGGCATTTCCATAGCCATTCCGAGATATATTTCCATGCAACTTACCACCGTTCCGGTTGTTATGACATGTTACATCATTGTCATATTGCTTTGCATGATCATGTAGTTGACATCGTATTTGTGGCAAAGCCACCTTTATAATTCTTTCATACATGTCATTCTTGAGTCTTGATTCATTGCACATCCCGGTACACCGCCGGAGGCATTCACATAGAGTCATATTTTGTTCTAGCATCGAGTTGTAAGTAAATAAAAGTGTGATGATGATCATTATTAGAGCATTGTCCCAAGTGAGGAAAGGATGATGGAGACTATGATTCCCCCACAAGTCGGGATGAGACTCCGGACGAAAAGAAAAAAAAAGAGAGAAAAGAAAAAAAGAGGCCATAAAAAGGGAAAAGGCCCAAATAAAAAAAGAAAAAAAGCAAAAAAACAGAAATGAGAGAAAAAGAGAGAAGGGACAATGTTACTATCCTTTAACCACACTTGTGCTACAAAGTAGCACTATGATCTTCATGATAGAGAGTCTCCTATGTTGTCACTTTCGTATGCTAGTGGGAATTTTACATTATAGAACTTGGCTTGTATATTCCAATATGGGCTTCCTCAAAATGCCCTAGGTCTTCGTGAGCAAGCGAGTTGCATGCACACCCACTTAGTCTCTTTTGTTGAGCTTTCATACACTTATAGCTCTAGTGCATCCGTTGCATGGCAATCCCTACTCACTCACATTGATATCTATTGATGGGCATCTCCATAGCCCGTTGATACGCCTAGTTGATGTGAGACTATCTTCACCTTTTTTGTCTTTTCCACAACCACTATTCTATTCCACATATAGTGATATGTCCATGGCTCATGCTCATATATTGCTTGAAGATTGAAAAAGTTTGAGAACATCAAAAGTATGAAACAATTTCTTGGCTTGTCATCGGGGTTGTGCATGCTTAAATACTTTGTGTGATGAAGATAGAGCATAGCCAGACTATATGATATTGTAGGGATAACTTTCTTTGGCCATGTTATTTTGAGAAGACATGATTGCTTTGTTAGTATGCTTGAAGTATTATTATTTTTATGTCAATATTAAACTTTTGTATTGAATCTTTCGGATATGAACATTCATGCCACAATAAAGAAAATTACATTGAGAATTATGCTAGGTAGCATTCCACATCAAAAATTCGGTTTTTATCATTTGCCTACTCGAGGACGAGCATGAATTAAGCTTGGGGATGCTTGATACATCTCCAACATATCTATAATTTTTGATTGTTCCATGCTATTATATTATCTGTTTTGGATGTTTAATGGGCTTTGTTATGCACTTTTATATTATTTTTGGGACTAACCTACTAACCAAAGGCCTAGTGCAAATTGCTGTTTTTTTGCCTATTTTCAGTGTTTCACAGAAAAGGAATACCAAATGGAATCCAAACGGAATGAAACCTTCGGGAGAGTTATTTTTAGAACAAACACAATCCAGGAGACTTGGAGTGGACGTCAAGGAAGCAACGAGGCGGCCACGAGGTAGGAGGGCGCACCCAGGGGGTAGGCATGCCCCCACCCTCGTATCATACATATGACACTTTGGGCCGAACGAATTTTTTTCTTTCATACATATGACACTTCTATGACGATAATTGTGACAAAACCCGGTATCATCATAGATGTGGTGGGCTCCTACTTCTATGACAAAAAATCATGACAGAAAATGGGCTTTTCGTCCTGGGCGGGCCGGAGACGCAACTGCATGACATTCTTTGGGCCGTCCATGATGGAAAAAACCGTGGTAGAAGCGAGGGGAAGGAAAATTTTGGGGAGTTCCCGGTTACGGTGGGAGGTCGGGGGCCGAGTGATGCGCATTTCTCTCGTACACGTACGCGCGTGCGTGCGAGGCGTTGTCTCTAACTGAACCCGACTGAGGCGTTGGGCTCTAACTGAACCCGAGCGATTGCACTGCAGGCTACGCGTTACTGAACCCGAGCGATCAATCGATGGCTGTTAACTGAACCCGATCGAGCGATTCCTTCGCTACTGCTACTAACTGAAGCCGATCGATCGAGTCGGTTGGGGCTGGATGAACAGGACCCCGTGGAGGGCTGGATGAACAGTACCACCCTGTGGAGGGCAGGATGAACAGTAGATGGTGGAGGGCAGGATGAACAGGAGCCCGTGGAGGGGTGGTTGAACAGGAGCCCGTGGAGAGGGCTGGTTGAACAGTAGCCGGTGGAGTAGCGCGCGGTGGAGGCTGGATGAACAGGAGCCCGTGGATGAACAGTCGCAGGTGGAGGTTGGAGGAGGTCGACGGTGGATGAACAGTAGCTCGTGGAGGCTGGAGGGGGTCGACGGTGGAGATGAATAGTATCCCGTGGAGTCCCGTTTTGCGGTACGCCACACCCCTCCTGATGAACAGGACCCCGTTTCGACCGTAGTGCTCCAACACAAGTCCGTTTCCTCCGTTTTGCGGTATGCCACACGCCTCCCGATGAACAGGACCCCTGTTTCGACCGTAGGAGGTCCGTTTCCTCCGTTTTGCGGTATGCCAGACCCCACCCGATCAACAGGACCCCGTTCCGAACGTAGAAGGTCCGTTTCCTCCGTTGTGCGGTACGCCAGGCCTCGTTTCCATCGCCTGTTCCGTCCAAGCCCTCCCGATGAACATGACCACGCATTCCGTTCCGACCCAGCTGGTTGGCTCCCATGTGTTCCATTGCCTCCCAATGAACACGACGCATTCTGTTGCCTCCCCATGAACACGACGCATTCCGTTGCCTCCCCATGAACACGACGCATTCCGTTGCCTCCCCATGAACACAACGCATTTCGTTGCCTCCCCATGAACACGACGACGATGTTGTTTCTCCGTTCCGACCCAACCATCTAGACGAGCCCTCGCCGTACGTATGCGCGAGTAGGCGTTCGAGACCCCGCCCGTATGTACACATACGTGGCTGTATTTTCTTTCTTGCACCCTGGCCGTTGTACGTACGTGTACATGCTACGTGCGTGCCTCTACTACGACACGTGCGCGCCTCTACTAAGACACGTGCGCGCCTCTACATCGACCAGTATGTACGTACACGTTCTCGACCAGACTGACAACGCTACGTACGCTTCGACCAGGTGGGTCCCGACTGTCAGGCACTTCCTTGCCCGCGAAGATGTAGCTGGTGGGTCCCACTAGTCGGGGGCGAATCATTCTTTTTGCCCGGACGCACTTCCTTGCGTGCGAAGATGTAGCTGGTGGGTCCCAGCAGTCAGGGGGATATGTTTTTTTCGCGAAATACAGTGGCCCGTCCGACGGGTCCCAGCTATCAGGTGGAGGAATCATTATTTTCCGCGTAATAAGGACGCACTTCCTTGCTGCGGCCGTGGACCCAGCTGTCAGCCTCTCCACGTACAGTCCACGTCTGATGGAAGTCGTTCCTTGACCACGTTGACCACGCCGCGCTGAGAGCACCAGGGCGGTGGACGACGGCGAGGCCTAGAAAGGGGACGACACGGAGGCAGGGAAGACTCGACAGTTGTTTCCCACGGGAAGGGGAGTACGACTGTACGAGGGTTTACTGGTTCGTCTGCCATTGATGGAGAATAACAGCAGGTGTGGGTGAGTAGAGGGATGGCTAGGCCAGCGATGGGAGTACGGTCGGGCGGTGAGGCATGCGCGGCAGCACAGCCAGCCGCGAGGAGGAGGAAGCAGGCAGTCCCGTCGGCGCTTGTTTGAGTGGCTGGAGCAGGAAGAGCAGAGATTGAAGAAGCACGACGGCCGTTGGATGGAAATCCAATAGTAAGTGCTTGTGCCCCAACCTTTTTTTAGGAAAGCCTCAAATCTGTGGAAAACAACATACAACCCATCTGCCATTATTTCTAACAATTTACAGCCCATTTGCTAATTCTTAAGGTTTTTTTGGAGCCCATATTCTTTTTGTTAGCATTACAGCCCATATTGTGGCAACGGTTAAAAAATTATACGAAATTTTGCATATTTCTGTGCGGTCCGAACTATTTTTAATCCTGAAATTTCGACTCACATTCAAACTGATTTTAAAAATAAATGTATATCAATATAAAATCCAACAAATGCTCCACGCATAAAAATTAATGTAATTTAAAATCTTGAAATGAAAAAAAGATATTTGAAACTAATTGCCGGTTTGATGTGTTTAAAAAATGTACAACCCATCTCTCATTACTGATGGGCCATTTTCTCGGCCAGCCGAATGAAAGCTCTCCTTGTCTTGAAAGATTTGCAGCCCAACAGGCCTGACAAAGCGACTTACTTGGCAAATCACAAAAAAACTGGGCTGTGGCCGTGGACCCAGCTGTCAGCCTCTCCACGTATAGTACTCTTCCAATGGAAGTCGTTCCTTGACCATGTTGACCACGGCGCGCGGAGAGCACCACGGCGGTGGATGACGGCGAGGCCTAGGAAGGGGACGACACGGCAGTGGAAGCCCGCGCGGAGAGGACTACGAGGGTTCACTGGTTCGGCTGCGGTGTGAGGCTGCCGTCGCTGCAGGGCCTGGCCAGCAATGTGAATAGTAGGGGGCAGTGAGGCCTCTGCGGTAGCACAGCCGGCCACGGGAGGCAGGAGCATGCGGCACAACCGGCGCTGCTTTGGGCGGCTGGAGCAAGAAGACCAAAGGTTGAAGAAGCACTACAGCCGTTGGATGGACATCGTATGGTCACTGGAGCTAGAATCGTTCATATTGACTAAGTTGACAAAGCCCTTCGTCCCCGTCAACTTAGTAGGCCCACAAGTTGGCCTCCCAGCAAGGTGGGTCCCAGCTAGCCGGGGGAGTATTCATTTTTTTGTGCGTAATAAGGAGGCACTTCCGATGGGTCCGAGCTGACAGCGGGGGGGGGGGACGTTTTTTTGTGAAATACGGTGGCCCGTCCAGTGGGTCCCAGCAGTCAGGGAGAAAAGATTTTTTTCACATAATACTGGTGGCCCGTCCGGTGGGTCCCCGCTGTCAGGTGGAGGAATAAATATTTTGCACGTAATAAGGAGGCACTTCCTTGCTGTGGCCGTGGACCCAGCTGTCAGCCTCTCCATGTACATTCCACGTCCGATGGAAGTCGTTCCTTGACCATGTTGACCACGCCGCGCCGAGAGCACCAGGGTGGTGGACGACGGCGAGGCCTAGGAAGGGGACGACGCGGGGCCGGGGAAGACGCGACAGTGGATGCCCATGCATAGAGGAGTACGAGGGTTCACTGGTTCGCTGCGGTGTGAGGCTGCCATCACCGCAGAATAACATGGGGTGTGGGTGAGTAGAGGGATGGCCTGGCCAGCGGTGGGAGTAGTAGGGGGCGGTGAGGCCTCCGCCGTATCGCAGCCGGCCACGGGAGGCAGGAGCACGAGGCACGACCGGCGCTGGTTTGGGTGGCTGGAGCAAGAAGACCAGAGGTTGAAGAAGCATTTCGGCCGTTGGATGGACATCGTACGGTCACTAGAGCTAGAATCGTGCATATTGACTAAGTTGACAAAACCCTCCGTCCCCATCAACTTAGTAGGCCCACAAGTCAGCCTACCACTAAGGTGGGTGCCAGCTAGCAGGGGGTATTCATTTTTTGTGTGTAATAAGGAGGCTCTTCCGGTGGGTCCGAGCTGACAGTAGGGGGAACATTTTTTTTCGCGAAATACGGTGGCCCGTCGGGTGGGTCCCAGCAGTCAGGGGCAAACGTTTTTTTCGCGATATACTGGTGGGCGTCCGGTGGGTCCCTGCTATGAGGTGGAGGAATAATTGTTTTCCGGGTAATAAGGAGGCACTTCCTTGCGGCTGCCGTGGACCCAGCTGTCAGCCTCTCCACGTACAGTATTCTTCCGATGGAATTCGGCCGTTGACCAATTTGACCACGCCGCGCCGACAGCACCATGGCGGTGGACGACGGCGAGGCCTAGGAAGGGGACGACGCGGAACCGGGGAAGACGCGGCAGTGGATGCCCACGCGGAGAGGAGTACGAGGGTTCACTGGTTCGGCTGCGCTGCCGTCGCCGCAGAATAACAGGGGGTGTGGGTGAGTGGAGTGGAGGGATGGCCTGGCCAGCGGTGGGAGTAGTATGGGGGCAGTGAGGCCTCCGCGGCAGCACAACCGGCCACGGGAGGCAGGAGCAGGCGGCACGACCGGCGCAGCTTTGGGCGGCTGGAGCAAGAAGACCAGAGGTTGAAGAAGCACTACGACCGTTGGATGGACATCGTACGGTCAGTCGAGCTAGAATCGTGCATATTGACTAAGTTGACAAAGCCCTTCATCCCCATTAACTTAGTAGGCCCACTATACTGGGTCCCAGCTAGCAGGGGGAGTATTCATTTTTTGTGCGTAATAAGGAGGCACTTCCTTGCATGCGAAGATATAGCTGGTGGGTCCGAGCTGTCAGTGGCGGTAACATTTTTTCGCAAAATACAGAGGCCGTTTCGGTGGGTCCCAGATGTCAGGTGGAGGAAATCATTATTTTGCGCGTAATAAGGAGGCATTTCCTTGCGTGCGGCCGTGGACCCAGCTGTCAGCCTCTCCACGTACAGTCCACTTCAGATGCATATTGGTCGTTGACCATGCTGACCACGCCACGCCGAGAGCACCAGGGCGGTGGACGATGGCGATGCCTAGGAAGGGAATGACACGGAGGCAGGGAATACTCGGCCGTTGTTTTTGTTTCCCACGCGGAGGGGAGTATTACTGTACGAGGGTTTACTGGTTCGTCTGCCATCGCCGGAGAATAACAACAGGTGTGGGTGAGTAGAGGGATGGCTAAGCCAGCGATGGGAGTACGGTGGGGCAGTGAGGCCTACGCGGGAGCACAGCCGGCCACGGGGAGGAGGGAGCAGGCAGTCCCGTCGGCGCTTGTTTGAGCGGCTGGAGCAGGAAGAGCAGAGATTGAAGAAGCACGACGGCCGTTGGATGGACATCCAACAGTATACATGCCATCTGTGGAAAGCCTCAAATCTGTGGAAAACAACATACAACCCATCTGCCATTATGTCAAATAATTTACAGCCCATTTGCTAATTCTTACGGGTTTTTTTGGAGCCCATATTCTTTATGTTAGCATTACAGCCCATATTGTGGCCACGGTTAAAAAATTATACGAAATTTTGCATATGTCGGTGCGGTCTGAACTGTTTTTAATCCCGAAATTTCGAGTCACATTCAGACTGATTTTAAAAATAAATGTATATCAATATAAAATCCAATAAATTGTCCACGGATAAAAATCAATGCAATTTAAAATCTCGAAATGAAAAAAAATATATTTGAAAATAATTGCCGGTTTGATGTGTTTTAAAAATGTACAACCCATTTCTCATTACTGATAGGCCATTTTCTCGGCCAGCCGAATGAAGCTCACCTCATCTTGAAAGATCTGCAGCCCAGCAGGCCTGATAAAGCGACTTACTTGACAAATCACAAAAGAACTGGGCTAGCCATTTTCAGAAAGAAAAAAGAACTACTGGGGTGGTCTGTGGTAAACATAAAAGAAAAGGCTATCTAGACAGGCCAGAGTGTCCCGCACAGCCCAGTTGACACCCTGCTTTCGTCTCAAAAACAAATTAGATAAATGTCACTCCAATTATGGCGATTCATAAAAATGCCACTGCAATTTCCAAACTTTGAAAAGTGCCACTGCAATTTTTGCAAACTTTGAAAAATGCCACTGGAGTTTGCAAACTTTGAAAAACGCCACTCCATACTTTGAAAAATGCCACTAGAAATGGCATGAAATGGCATGAAATGGCATTTTTCAAAGTTGGGAAATTGCAGTGGCATTTCTTGGATACACCAGATTTGGAGTGGCATTTATCAAATTAACCCAAAACAAAAATAAGTGGGTGAGCTGCTGGGTCCCTGGTGTCAGCTGCTCATTGTGCAATTCTCTCGTTTATTGACTACGTTGACAATGGCATGGGACCCAGATGTCAGAAATCCACTAGGAGGAGCCATTTTTTTATTGGCTTGAAATAAGGAGGCACTTGCTTGCGTACTGCCATGACCTTGGCGGGTCCCCACTATCATCCTCTCCATGTATAGTACCAGTTAGTCGTGCTTCAAAACTGATCGACACGCCATTAAAAAAGTTCGATAACTAATGCGGCACCTCGGGCCAACGCGGCCAGATCGAATTTTGCACGAGAAATTACGCACCATGTTTCGTTGACATGTGGTCCCGTTCCAACATATCAGTGAGACGACGGCGAGTAGTAGGAGTATTTCCGAACGGATGTGTAGGCCGGGGCGCCTCTTCGTGAACCGTGGCAAACTCGCAACCGTCCACCGACTCTTCGCCTTTCCCTCTCGATTTGGAACTGCTGTCGCACGCTCTTCCTCTCCCTCCTCCATTTTCCTTCAACCCTTCACCCTTTCTTCTGCCACTGTTTGATCGTCTTCTCCATGGAGGGAACAGGCCGGAAACGACCCCATTATTCTTGCCCCGATCTGAAAGATGACGTGGTGGAGGAACTCATTGATCGGTGTGACGTCATCACCTCGGCTAGCATGGCAGGTTCGTTCAAGCCCATTCTCGACTCAACCAATAACATCATTACAAAGAACCCAAGAGTAAAGGAGCGGTTTGATCTACCCTATCTTCTTCGCCGTGACCCTGATGACTGGCGCCGGCACGACGGAGGCCTCGCCCTGTGCCAGTTGATGCCGCTTGATAATGATACATATGATGTTAAGATGCCATCGCTCGAGGGCAAGGCTTGGGCGGGTGCAAATGGAGATTGCGTTGTTTAATGCTCCTTGCATGCATCCATACACTCCCGTATGGTTGTGCTAGTGCGTGCATGCACTCAATTGGCAAATGCACTTAACCCAATTGCGTGCCATGTGCCAGTTACCATTTCTTAAATATCTCATGAAGTGGCCAATTAGGCAAGGATTCCGTTACCTAGTTAAGGTGATTGATTGCCTCCGCTTCTTCCGCAATTTAATAGCTTAATTGCGTACCTTTCATTTTTCACGGTGATTAAATTTGTGCATGCATGCACAACCATCCATGGTCTTTAATCCTTGAAAAATAGCATCTGTGTAGGGACACTTTAGTCCAGCAAAACAATATTCGTGGCTACTAACCTGCAGGGTCACTCGTTCGTCATGGCCCTCGGACAGCAGTTTACTCAGACGAACATTTTGTTTCAAGCGACTAACATCATATGCAGATTAACTCAGATGAAATTTGCGTCCAGACGACTAATATGGAGTGACTTGGCCGCCTGCACGCCGTCACTCTGCTGGACACATCTTCGTCACCTTAACTGACTCGACTACTCCGTGTGTCGCCGCTCGATGAGACACTCGACCGCCCGCGTGTTGTTGTCACTCGGATGCCCCGTGCATCGTCACTTCGCGGGACGCATCCACATCACCCAGACGCCCCGCGCATCATCACTCCATGGGACGCGTCTACTACACTCGGATGCCCCGCGCATCGTCAGTCGACGGGACAAGTCTACTTCACTCGGCCGCCCCGCGCGTCGCCACTCGGTTGGTCACCTCATAACCGCTCGGCCGCCCCGCGCGTCGCCACTCGGTTGGTCACCTCATAACCACTCGGCCGCCCCGCGCGTCGCCACTCGGTTGGTCACCTCATAACCACTCGGCCGCCCCGCGCGTCGCCACTCAGGTGGTCACCTCATAACCACTCGGCCGCCCCGCGCGTCGCCACTCAGTTGGTAACCTCATCACCACTCGGCCGCCCTGCGCGTCGCCACTCGGTTGGTCACCTCATAACCACTCGGCCGCCCCGCGCGTCGCCACTCGGTTGGTCACCTCATAACCACTCGGCCGCCCCGCGCGTCCCCATCGGTTGGTCACCTCATAACCACTCGGCCGCCCCGCGCATCGCCATCGGTTGGTCACCTCATAACCACTCGGCCGCCCCGCGTGTCGCGATCGGTTGGTCACCTCATCACCACTCGGCCGCCCCACGCGTCGCCATCGCCAAAATCCCCCAGTGGGTGACTTAGCTACGAATCTGTTTTGCCTAAGTTCAAGAAATCCTACCGAGTGGAGAGCAAACCTCTCACTCGGGGGCTTAGCTGCAGTCCAGTACTCGCCTAAGTTTAAAAAAAATCCTACCGAGTGGAGAGCAAACCTCCAACTCGGGGGCTTAGCTGCAGCCCAGTGCTCGCCTAAGTGTTTAAAAATCCTACTGAGTGTAGAGTAAACTGTTGGAAATATGCCATAGAGGCAATAATAAATTGATTATTATTATATTTCCTTGTTCATGATAATCGTTTATTATCCATGCTAGAATTGTATTGATAGGAAACTTAGATACATGTGTGGATACATAGACAACACCATGTCCCTAGTAAGCCTCTAGTTGACTAGCTCGTTGATCAATAGATGGTTACGGTTTCCTGACCATGGACATTGGATGTCATTGATAATGGGATCACATCATTAGGAGAATGATGTGATGGACAAGACCCAATCCTAAGCCTAGCACAAAGATCGTGTAGTTCGTATGCTAAAGCTTTTCTAATGTCAAGTATCATTTCCTTAGACCATGAGATTGTGCAACTCCCGGATACAGTAGGAATACTTTGGGTGTACCAACCGTCACAACGTAACTGGGTGACTATAAAGGTGCACTACAGGTATCTCCGAAAGTGTCTGTTGGGTTGGCACGAATCGAGACTGGGATTTGTCACTCCGTGTAAGCGGAGAGGTATCTCTGGGCACACTCGGTAGGACATCATCATAATGTGCACAATGTGATCAAGGAGTTGATCACGGGATGATGTGTTACGGAACGAGTAAAGAGACTTTCCGGTAACGAGATTGAACAAGGTATAGGGATACCGACGATCGAATCTCGGGCAAGTACAATACCGCTGGTCAAAGGGAATTGTATACGGGATTGATTAAGTCCTTGACATCGTGGTTCATCCGATGAGATCATCGTGGAACATGTGGGAGCCAACATGGGTATCCAGATCCCACTGATGGTTATTGACCGAAGAACATCTCGGTCATGTCTGCATGTCTCCCAAACCCGTAGGGTCTACACACTTAAGGTTCGATGACGCTAGGGTTATAAAGGAAGTTTGTATGTGGTTACCGAATGTTGTTTGGAGTCCCGGATGAGGTCCCGGATGTCACGAGGAGTCCCGAAATGGTCCGGAGGTAAAGATTTATATATAGGAAGTCCTATTTCGGCCGTCGGGACAAGTTTCGGGGTCATCGGTATTGTACCGGGACCACCGGAAGGGTCCCGGGGGCCCACCGGGTGGGGCCACCTATCCCGGAGGGTCCCATGGGCTGAAATGGGAAGGGATCCAGCCCAAAGTGGGCTGGGGCGCCACTTCCCCTAGGGCCCATGCGCCTAGGGTGTGGGGGGAACCCTAAGGAAGAGTCCCAAGGGGGTAAGGCACCTCCTAGGTGCCTTGGGGGGGGGAGGGAAACCTCCCTGGCCGCCGCCCCCCTAGGAGATTGGATCTCCTAGGGCTGGCACACCCCCCTTTGGGCTCCCTATATATATGTGGGGGTGGGAGGGCAGCAAACACACTTTATGCCTTTGGTTGCAGCCCTCTCCTCTCTCCCAAGTACTTCTCCTCTCCCGTGGTGCTTAGCGAAGCCCTGCAGGATTGCCACGCTCCTCCATCACCACCACGCCGTTGTGCTGCTGCTGGATGGACTCTTCCTCAACCTCTCCCTCTCTCCTTGCTGGATCAAGGCATGGGAGACGTCACAGGGCTGTACGTGTGTTGAACGCGGAGGTGCCGTCCGTTCGGCACTTGGATCATCGGTGATTTGGATCATGACGAGTACGACTCCATCAACCCCGTTCACTTGAACGCTTCCGCTTAGCGATCTACAAGGGTATGTAGATGCACTCTCCTTCCCCTCGTTGCTAGTCTCTCCATAGATAGATCTTGGTGACACGTAGGAAAATTTTGAATTTCTGCTACGTTCCCCAACAGTGGCATCATGAGCTAGGTCTATTGCGTAGATTCTATGCACGAGTAGAACACAAAGAAGTTGTGGGCGTTGATTTTGTTCAATATGCTTGCCATTACTAGTCTTATCTTGATTCGTTGGTATTGTGGGATGAAGCGGCCCGGACCAACCTTACACGTATGCTTACGTGAGACCGGTTCCACCGACAAACATGCACTAGTTGCATAAGGTGGCTGGCGGGTGTCTGTCTCTCCCACTTTAGTCGGATCGGATTCGATGAAAAGGGTCCTTATGAAGGGTAAATAGCAATTGGCATATCACGTTGTGGTTTTGCGTAGGTAAGAAACGTTCTTGCTAGAAACCCATAGCAGCCACGTAAAACATGCAAACAACAATTAGAGGACGTCTAACTTGTTTTTGCAGGGTATGCTTTGTGATGTGATATGGCCAAAGGATGTGATGAATGATATATGTGATGTATGAGATGATCATGTTCTTGTAATAGGAATCACGACTTGCATGTCGATGAGTATGACAACCGGCAGGAGCCATAGGAGTTGTCTTAATGTATTTATGACCTGCGTGTCAACATAAACGTCATGTAATTACTTTAGTTTATTGCTAAAGCGTTAGCCATAGTAGTAGAAGTAATAGATGACGTGACAACTTCATGAAGACACGATGATGGAGATCATGATGATGGAGATCATGGTGTCATGCCGGTGACAAGATGATCATGGAGCCCCAAGATGGAGATCAAAGGAGCTATATGATATTGGCCATATCATGTCACTATTATTATTTGATTGCATGTGATGTTTATCATTTTTATACATCTTATTTGCTTAGAACAATGGTAGTAAATAAGATGATCCCTTACAACAATTTCAAGAAGTGTTCTCCCCTAACTGTGCACCGTTGCTACAGTTCGTCGTTTCGAAGCACCACGTGTTGATCGGGTGTGATAGATCCTTACATTCACATACAACAGGTGTAAGACAGTTTTACACATGCAAAACACTTAGGGTTAACTTGATGAGCCTAGCATCTACAGACATGGCCTCGGAACACAGAAGACCGAAAGGTCGAGCATGAGTCGTATGGTAGATACGATCAACATGAAGATGTTCATCGATGATGACTAGTCCGTCTCACGTGATGATCAGACACGGCCTAGTTGACTCGGATCATGTAATCGCTTAGATGACTAGAGGGATGTCTATCTAAGTGGGAGTTCATAAGATGAACTTAATTATCCTGAACATACTCAGAAGATCTTCACAAATTATGTCGTAGCTCGCGCTTCAGTTCTATTGTTTAGATATGTTCCTAGAGAAAAATTAGTTGAAAGTTGATAGTAGCAATTATGCGGACTAGGTCCGTAAACTGAGGATTGTCCCCATTGCTTCACAGAAGGCTTATGTCCTTAATGCACCGCTCAGTGTGCTGAACCTCGAACGTTGTCTGTGGATGTTGCGAACATCTGACATACACGTTTTGATGACTACGTGATAGTTCAGTTAAACGGTTTAGAGTTGAGGCACCATAGACGGTTTCGAAACGTCGCGGAACATATGAGATGTTTCGAGGGCTGAAATTGGGATTTCAGGCTCGTGCCCACGTCAAGAGGTATAAGACCTCCGACGATTTTTCTTAGCCTGCAAACTAAGGGAGAAAAGCTCAATTGTTAAGCTTGTGCTTAGATTGTCTGAGTACAACAATCATTTGAATCAAGTGGGAGTTGATCTTCCAGATGAGATAATGATGTTTCTCCGAAGTCATTACCACCAAGCTGGTAAGAGCTTCGTGATGAACTATGATATATCGAGGACATATATGATGATCTTTGAGATATTGGCGATGTTTGACACCACAAAAGTAGAAATCAAGAAGGAGCATCAATTGTTGATGGTTGGAGAAACCACTAGTTTCAAGAAGGGCAAGGGCAAGAAGGGATACTTCATGAAACGGCAATTCAGCTGCTGCTCTAATGAAGAAACTCAAAGTTGAACCCAAACCCGAGACTAAGTGCTTCTGTAATAAGGGGAACAGCCACTGGAGCAGAATTACCCTAGATACTTGGTAGATGAGAAGGCTGGCAAGGTCGATAGAAGTATATTGGATATACATTGTGTTGATGGGTACTTTACTAGTACTCCTAGTAGCACGAGGGTATTAGATAGCGGTTCGGTTGCTAAGTGTTAGTAACTCGAAATAAAAGCTACGGAATAAACGGAGACTAGCTAAAGGTGAGCTGACGATATGTGTTGGAAGTGTTTCCAATGTTGATATGATCAAATACCGTACGCTCCCTCTACCATCGAGATTGGTATTAAAACCTAAATAATTGTTATTTGGTGTTTGCGTTGAGCATAGACATGATTGGATTACGTCTATCGCAATACGGTTATTCATTTAAGGAGAATAATGGTTACTCTATTTATTTGAATAATACCTTCAATGGTCTTACACCTAAAATGAATGGTTTATTGAATCTCGATCGTAGTGATACACATGTTCATGCCAAAAGATAGTAATGATAGTACCACCTACTTGTGGCACTGCCACATAAGTCATATCGGTATAAAACGCATGAAGAAGCTCCATGTTGATGGATCTTTGGGCTCACTCGTTTTTGAGAAGTTTGAGACATGCGAACCATGTCTATTGGTGAATATGCATGGAGAAACTCCATGCAAATGGACCGTTTGAACTCACTTGATTTTGAATCACTTGAGACATGCAAATCATACCACATGGGCAAGATGACTGAAAGCCTCGTTTTCAGTAAAATGGAACCAGAAAGCAACTTGCTGGAAGTAATACATTTTGATGTGTGCAGTCCAATGAGTGCTGAGGCGTATAGTGGATATCATTATGTTCTTCACAGATGATTTGAGTAGATGTTGAGTATATTTACTTGATAAATCACGAGTCTGAATTATTGAAAGGTTCAAGTAATTTCAGGGTGAAGTTGAAAGATCGTCGTGACAAGAGGATAAAATATCTATGATATGATCATAGAGATGAATATCTGAATTACGAGTTTGGCACATAATTAAGACATTGTGGAAATTGTTTCACAACTGATACAGCCTGGAACACCATAGTGTGATGGTGTGTCCGAACATCATGACTGCACCCTATTGGATATGATGCATACCATGATGTCTCTTATCGAATTACCACAATAGTTTATGGGTTAGGCATTAGAGACAACCACATTCACTTTAAAAGGGCACCACGTAGTTCCGATGAGATGACACTGTATGAACTATGGTTTAGAGAAACCTAAGCTGTCATTTCTTAAAAGTTTGGGGCTGCGACGCTTATGTGAAAAAGTTTCAGGCTGATAAGCTCGAACCCAAAGCAGATAAATGCATCTTCATAGGACACCCAAAAACAGTTGGGTATACCTCCTGTCTCAGATTCGAAAGCAATAAGGGATTGTTTCTAGAATCGGGTCCTTTCTCGAGGAAAAGTTTCTCTCGAAAGAATTGAGTGGGAGGATGGTGGAGACTTGATGAGGTTATTGAACCATCTCTTCAACTAGTGTATAGCAGGGCACAAAGAGTTGTTCCTGTGGCACCTACACCAATTGAAGTGGAAGCTTATGATATTGATCATGAAACTTCGGATCAAGTCACTCCCAAACCTCGTGGGATGACAAGGATGCATACTACTTCAGAGTGGTACGTAGTCCTGTCTTGGAAGTCATGTTGCTAGACAACAATGAACCTACGAGCTATGGAGAAGCGATGGTGGGCCCGGATTCCGATATATGGCTCAGGGCCATATAATCCGAGAGAAGGATCCATGTATGAAAACAAAGTGTAGACTTTGGAAGAACTACTTGATGGTCGTAAGGCTGTTGAGTACAGATGGATTTTAAAAGGAAGACGAACAATGATGGTAAATGTCACCATTAAGAAAGCTCGACTTGTCATTAAGATGTTTTCTGACAAGTTCAAGGAGTTGACTACGATGAGACTTTCTCACCCGTAGCGATGCTAAGAGTCTGTTGGAATTATATTAGCGATTACTGCATTATTTATGAAATCTTGTAGATAGGATGTCAAAACATTGTTTCCTCGATGATTTTTCTTGAGGAAAGGTTGTATGTGATACAACCGAAAGGTTTTGTCAATCCTGAAAGATGCTAATAAGTATGCAAAGCTCCAGCTATCCTTCTGAGGACTGGAGTAAGCATCTCGGAGTTGGAATGTATGCTTTGATGAGATGATCAAAGATTTTGGTGTATACAAAGTTTATGAGAGACTTGTATTTCCAAAGAAGTGAGTGGGAGCACTATAGAATTTCTGATGAGTATATGTTGTTGACATATTGTTGATCAGAAATGACGTAGAATTTCTCGAAAGCATATAGGGTTATTTGGAAAGTGTTTTTCAATGGAAAGCCTGGTTTAAGCTACTTGAGCATTGAGCATCAAGATCTATAAGGATAGATCAAAACGCTTAATGGTACTTTCAAATGAGCACATACCTTGACATGATCTTGAAGGTGTTCAAGATGGATCAGTCAAAGAAGGAGTTCTTGCCTGAGTTGTAAGGTACGAAGTTAAGACTTAAAGCTCGACCACTGCAGAACAGAGAGAAAGGATGAAGGTCGTCCCCTATGCTTAAGACGTAGGCTCTACAGTATGCTATGCTGTATACCGCACCTAAAGTGTGCCTTGCCATGAGTCAGTCAAGGGGTACAAGAGTGATCCAAGAATGGATCACAGGACAGCGGTCAAAGTTATCCTTAGTAACTAGTGGACTAAGGAATTTTCTCGATTATGGAGGTGGTAAAAGAGTGCGTCGTAAAGAGTTACGTCGATGCAAGCTTAACACCTATCCGGATAGCTCTGAGTAGAGTATAATGGAGCAACAATTTAGAATAACTCCAAGTAGAACAGTTATTTGAAATGGCTCCAAATAGAGCATGGTAGCTACATCTAGGAGATGACATAGAGATTTGTAAAGCACACACGGATCTGAAAGGTTCAGACCCGTTGACTAAAACCTCTCTCACAAGCAACATGATCAAACCCATAACTCATTGAGTGCTAATCACATAGTGATGTGAACTAGATTATTGACTCTAGTAAACTCTTTGGATGTTGGTTACATGGCGATGTGACCTGTGAGTGTTAATCACATGGCGATGTGAACTAGATTATTGACTCTAGTGCAAGTGGGAGACTGTTGGAAATATGCCCTAGAGGCAATAATAAATTGATTATTATTATATTTCCTTGTTCATGATAATTGTTTATTATCCATGCTAGAATTGTATTGATAGGAAACTTAGATACATGTGCGGATACATAGACAACACCATGTCCCTAGTAAGCCTCTAGTTGACTAGCTCGTTGACCAATAGATGGTTACGGTTTCCTGACCATGGACATTGGATGTCATTGATAACGGGATCACATCATTAGGAGAATGATGTGATGGACAAGACCCAATCCTAAGCCTAGCACAAAGATCATGTAGTTCGTATGCTAAAGCTTTTCTAATGTCAAGTATCATTTCCTTAGACCATGAGATTGTGCAACTCCCGGATACCGTAGGAATACTTTGGGTGTACCAAACGTCACAACGTAACTGGGTGACTATAAAGGTGCACTACAGGTATCTCCGAAAGTGTCTGTTGGGTTGGCACGAATCGAGACTGGGATTTGTCACTCCGTGTAAGCGGAGAGGTATCTCTGGGCCCACTCGGTAGGACATCATCATAATGTGCACAATGTGATCAAGGAGTTGATCACGGGATGATGTGTTACGGAACGAGTAAAGAGACTTGCCGGTAACGAGATTGAACAAGGTATAGGGATACCGACGATCGAATCTCGGGCAAGTACAATACCGCTAGACAAAGGGAATTGTATACGGGATTGATTAAGTCCTTGACATCGTGGTTCATCCGATGAGATCATCGTGGAACATGTGGGAGCCAACATGGGTATCCAGATCCTGCTGCTGGTTATTGACCGGAACGTCTCGGTCATGTCTGCATGTCTCCCGAACCCGTAGGGTCTACACACTTAAGGTTCGATGACGCTAGGGTTATAAAGGAAGTTTGTATGTGGTTACCGAATGTTTTTCGGAGTCCCGGATGAGATCCCGGACGTCACGGGGAGTTCCGGAATGGTCCGGAGGTAAAGATTTATATATAGGAAGTCCTATTTCGGCCATCGGGACAAGTTTCGGGGTCATCGGTATTGTACCGGGACCACCGGAAGGGTCCCGGGGGCCCACCGGGTGGGGCCACCTATCCCGGAGGGTCCCATGGGCTGAAGTGGGAAGGGATCCAGCCCAAAGTGGGCTGGGGCGCCACTTCCCT